>NC_060924.1:2799815-3099815 GCF_021234035.1 Daphnia pulicaria
AAAGGAAGACGTTGAAAAATTATTACAAGAAAGTAGAAATCACGTCCAATGGGACGGAGAAAAATTTATTCCAAAACCAATTCAACTCAGCAGAATCAATTTGGGAAAATTCCGCGACTCTCAATCGTTTAAAGATCGCAACGTCCGTGTCCGTTACACAACCGCTGAACTATCGGCGCCAATCAAATTTGTAGAACACGCAGAATTGACTGTCACCGACGAATGGAACAATTTAAAGGAGGAACTTAAAGGTTTTAGAAGTAAATTTTGCAAAATAAATAAATTTTATTTAAATTTTATTATTGGAATTGAATTTCAGCCACTACTGAGCTCTTAACTACAACTGTGAACAACTTGGTAAAGACGAATAACGAACTGAGAAATGCAAAGAGCGATTTATCTAATGAATTAGAAGGTATTTTAAATTATTTACCGTACTATGATTTGGCGAAAACTGCATTTAAATGTTGTGTTGTGCAGGGACTAAAAAGGAGTTGGAGAAAACAAAGGCCAACGTCAATAATTTATCTGCCCAATTAAATGGTATTTAATCGCTGCACTGAAAAAAAATTTTACAAGAAAATTTTTTTCAAGTCACCCAATTCAAAATAATTTTTATTATTGCAATCTACAATCTCGTAATGCCTTACAATATTCCATTTGATTGTGTTTTTATTAATACAGAGACTAAAAAGGAGTTGGTGACAACGAGAGCTGATTTAACCAAAAATTTCGATGGTTTATCTTTCAAATTAAAGGGTATTTTATCTTTTTTAAAATTAAAAATCAGATAAAATCCATAAAAACCGGAAGGTAAAACATTTTCAATAAATTTAGCGACCGAAAAAGAATTGGCGGAGACAAAAATAACTGCCGGGAATATTTCAACTGAGCTCAAAAGTAAATCTTACGAATATTGAACGAAATTGAGAAAAATTGTATCAATTAAATTTTGTTTTCTTGGATTGTGTAGTGAATTCAAACCAATTACGTCAAGATCTAAAAGTCACTGAAGAAAAACTTACAAGAGATCTGAGAGGTACAAGTTAACTGTTTAAAATCCTATTTGCAATTCTTTATATTTTAATTGAATTAAATGGTTCAGCAACCTCAAATGATTTGGAAACTGCAAAAACAAATTTGGCTTCAACGAGAACGGAATTGAACAGCACAAAGTTCGCCGTTGCGGATTTGGCGACTGAATTAAAAGGTAAAATTAATTGGAAAAAATTTCATAAGAGAGAAATTAAATCTATAGAGTTTCTAACTAATCGTTATTTCATTATATACTGAACAATTAAATTATCGTCCCAATTTAAATATAAAAATATATATGTCCATATTTAAATTATCGTCCCCCCTTCAATTATCGCAACGACTGGAAAAGAAACGAAATTCATTTTGTTTTCTGTTTGTGCAGCGAATTCGCAACGATTTAGTTACGAACTAAAAACTGCCGAAGAAATTATGAGAAAATTACTTGCAGGTATATAATAAATTTTCTTTTAATTTACTAACTTGTTTTAATATGATCGAACGAATTGGTTCAGCAACTTCAAATGATTTGGAAACTGCAAAAACAAATTTGGCCTCAACGAGAACGGAATTGAGCAGCACCAAGTCGGCCGTTGCGGATTTGACAACCAAATTAAATGGTAAAATTGAATAATTAAACATTTTTATTTCTAAGACAGAAAAGAAAAATTTCCTTTTTGAAAGCCCGAACGAGCGAAATAGTCGACATTGGTAAAATGCCAACCTCCTGTTGGGATCTGCAGCAAATGGGACATAAACTGAGCGGATTCTTTTTGGTAAAAGGATCAAAGAAGATGGAAATGATTTACTGTGACTTTTATCCTAATCAAAATGGTACGACGTGTTTTTATATCATTTGTTCATCTAAGTTCAGCTAAATCTTTTTGTTTACAGACAACCAGAAATGGATCGGATACGTCGACGTCAAATCGGCGCCCGTCCATTTCTACGTCCAGAGAAATTCTCCATTTAACAAAACAGAAACTCCAATTCCGTTCGAGTTGGCGTTGGCGAACGAGGGAAATGCCATGAATTTGACGTCGGGGATATTCACGGCACCACGACCGGGAATTTATTTTTTCTCTTTCACGGGAGTTGCGCGTCTTGAATCTTCATCTTCTGTTCAGTTTAATTCTTGTCTTTATTTGAACGGGAATCTAATCGGGGCGAGTGATGTTACAGAGTATAAAGGCCCCGTTGATCAATGGAATCCGTTGACCCTCCAGTCGACGTTGAACTTGAAAAAAGGCGATCGAGTTTGGATCGAGATTTGGTACACTGTTTCAGACTCGTATTTGGAAGACGGCGGCCACCGGACCCATTTCACGGGTTTCATGTTGGAGGAGGAAATTGTCGCGTCCCTTTGAGGATCACCTTCATCGGCGACACGAAACATTTTCGATCCAATTCCAAATCCGAGATCAATCCGTTTAATGTCGACACGAAACTTTGGAGGAAGAGAATTTAAAGGGGGGGGGGGGGAGAGAAGAAAATTGATTTGACTCTAATTCATTTAGGGGTAAGAATTTCTGTACCAAAATTGAACTGTGGATGCAAATACATTTAGTGAATACACAAACCGAATTTCAAAAATCTATCTGCAAAACTCTAGACGTTATGAACAAAAAACCAATTTTGATTGCCAGATTGACAATAAACGGGAGGCCTTAAAATGGGAGAAAATTCATTCGCCTCTAATTCGTTTACGGTTTGGTATTTTCCCAAAAATTCTTTTACAGATCAATTCAAATTTCGTTTCTGCACTCGTCCAGAAAAATTCGCTTTTCTAACTCTAAAAATAAAGGCAGGGAACATGAAAAACTAATTTTGATTGCCAGATATAAAAATTGATTTTATTTTTAATTTTTAAATTTCTCTTGGAATTAACAAGAACACGATGCAACTACACATCATTCATATTTAAGGAAGTTTTTACTATTTCAATTTTATTTACATAAATTTTAATTATTTACTTCTCACGGTCGCAGGATGAGAAAAATAAAGGAAGGGGAGAAAATTCGTTCGACTCCAATTCGTGAAGGAGTAAAAATATCTTTACGAAAATTGAACAGAAGATGCAACTAATAGATATTTGTAATGCACACACTAAATTGCAATTGTCTACCTGTAAAAATGTGGGCGTGGCAAGTAAAAAACCAATTTTGATTGTCAGATTTATAAAAGGCGCGTTAGATAAGAAATGGGAGAAAATTCATTTGCTTCTAATTCGTTAACGTATTGGAAATTTTTCGAAATTTCTTCACAGTTCTTTGCTCATTATAGTTGTGCATGGCTGAACGCAAATTCACGCGTCTATCTGCAAAATCAAGGGCAGGGATTTGAATTTGATTAATCCCCCTTCCCCAAAAATTTAAACTTCAATTTGATTGCCGATCGCAGCTTGAAATCACATTAAAATTAAAGCTGAAACGCTTATATATTTAAAAACAAAAACAAAAAATTTCGGGACTAAAAAAAATAGGGAAGAAGAAACAAATCAAATCCAATTCGTAGAGGAGTGGGAATTTCTTGACGAAAATTAAAATGTGGATGCAACTAGACATTTTTAATTCACACAGAAATTTTCAATTTTCTATCTGTAAAAATGTGGACGTGATAAGAAGAAAACCGGTTTTATATTGCCACATTTACAATTTAGAGGGTGGACTAGAAATGGGACATAATTCATTCGCCTCGAATTCATTTACGTTTTGGAATTTTTCAAAAACAATTTTAAAATTAAACATAGCTAAACCACACGCATAGCTGAACACAAATTCGCTTGTTTATCTGTAAAAATAAAAGGCGGGGGACGTGAATCCTCCAAAAAATTTCTCAATTTGTTTTCTTGTCGCAGCTTGAAATCAAATAAAATCATCACGAGAAAGAAACTCTTTTAGTGCCTAAGTATCTCGTTTATCTTTGGTAATTCCGTAATTGCGTTTCACTTTTTCGGTTTCAATTTACAAAATTTGAATTTCACCCGCCGTACACCGCATGAAAAAATGGACAGACGCGCCATCTATTCGCACGGTGTGAAAATGACGAAAAGCAACGGCCGTTTAAAAAAAAAAAAAATGAATGGCCAACTTTTCAATTTTAATTTAATCATGTCGTAAAAGCTAATTGAACGATATATTGCTGATGCGAATTGTGGCACGTGATCAGTCGACAATTCGCAATTGAAATTACAATTCGAGACAGGTACAAAAAGTTCTTACCTGCTGCCTTTACTTTGATGAATGTCGTGGTGTTGGCTCAGGTGAGTGGAATTTTCTACATCTTGCCAAAGTGCCAGGAGTGGTAATTCACGGTCTCTAAGGGCTTAATGGTGATGAACTTATTCCTCTGACTACGTCGATTGAAGCAATTAACAATATTTCTGTAATCAACTCGGACTGTGAGTCTGCGACACTGACAGACTGACTGATCAACTTTCAACAGACGAATTCAATGGGAAGCAGTGATGCCAATTCATGAAGCTCGACTCTGCATAATAAATGTTTGCCAAAATAGTCTTTGGTAAATGTGAATAACTGTTGTCAGAAGTTCATTCCTATTATCTAATACTGCTCAGAAAAATTTTAAGAATTAAATAAGAAAAATTGAATTCTTCCATTCTTTGGAAGTGGAAAAGGGAAAACTGGTGAGAAATTGAGAACTCTGTATTTGATAAAATCTCGATATAATTTGAACCTGAGTTATAAAAACTTAAAAAGGTTTTTTTTACAATTTGAATCAATTTTTGAAACTGAGTGGAAAACAGAAAAAAAACTAGTTTTCTTATTTCTTTTTCTTTTTATTGCTAACGGGACATTTTTATTGACCTCCAGCAATTTTGATTAAAATACTGTGAGATGTGACACTGGGGACTCGCATCGCAATTTAAAAAAATCGTATGTCTCATAGTTACGTCAGAGAATGCCATCGCAAGTTCATTTTGTCCTCAATCTTCTTAATATTTATTCCACAAATATCAATGTGGATCCCAAGGCGAGAACGACTCGGCCAAGTCTGTAAGTTGAAGTAGAATGAATGAAAGCAAACCCATCCGATTCCGAGACAGAGCAGCGGTTGACAGCGGTTGACAGGAACGGCAGATCTTCTTTCGGCTAATCGGATCAATCCTGCTTGTGGCATCAATCTTGCCTTAAGCAAATCAATATCGATCTTAACTTATTAAAAGAATTAATTGATTATTATCATTATTAAATTAAATCGAAACCAAAATAGTCTACGTCATCTTTAATCATCAAACCCCCAAAAATGTTAAAATAGAAAAAAAATAAAATAAAACACAGTTGAGCGAGGAACGATGGGAGATTTGCCCCCCTATTGAAATTGAGTAGCCCTAGCCCAGCAGAAGGTTTCCAAGAAGAAAACACACCAAAAATTCTAACAAAAAACGCAATCAAAATCTGTGTGAGAAAAGAAAATGGGCGGATGATTCATTTTCGGTTGTTTGCCGTGTGCAACAAAGCAGAGCTCATATACAAGAAGAACTTGTCTCAATTCAACACAAAACTGGGCAAGGCGATCGAGCGGAACACGACCGTTTCCAGCGCATCTCATTGGCCCATGTTTTCCTTTCGACACGTCACATCTTTTCTTTCGAGCGGAACTATTTCATTTAGCTAAACCGAATGGCTTGAGTTTAATTTTTAATTTTTTATCGTCATTTGTATTTGGCGGGCTTTTCTCTTTTTTTTTTAAATTTGAATTTACTGTATCACTTAACTCAAGTCGATTCATTTTTCCACTTTGTTTTTCCTTTTTTTTTTTGTTTTTTTCGGATAATTTTCTTTTGGCCGTCGTCTTTTTATGTGGAATCGCTGGAAGACAACGAGGCCATCACGGCCAGTGGACTCTGCACCTACTCCATTATTCATGACCTGAAAAACAAAGCCGTCTTTGAAGCTGCTGCTGCCGGCCAACAAACTGCCACCACCACCACCACCGATCCAGCAGGTCACAATTCGTCTAATCGACTGGGGTCTCCTTGTCTCTAACCTTTTGAACGCTGGAACGACACACACGGAACGACTATCATTTTTCCCTTATTCGTCGTCGAGTTTGGAATGTCCATTGCGCTGTGAGATTGGGAAATCGAAGAAAAAGTCCCGTCCCTCCCCCCCCCCCTAGCAGCGCCGCAATCTTTTTGACACGGACAGGGAATTCCGCTGCACAGCAGACCAAAAGACTGGAAGAATAAGGAAATTATAACTATAAGTCACTACCTTATAATGCGTATTGTTCGATCCGATGCAACAACTGCGATTATTATTAATGTCGATATTGCGCTTCCGCCAAGTGGAAGAACCTTCCGGTAAAATACGATCCGGAAGTCCGCACAACGAGGTTTCTTCATCCATGACATTGTTTCATCGTTCACAACACCAGCCAGCATAGGATTGGCACAGTATTAGCGGAAACGACCGAGACTCGCTAATAGATAATTCTAGACAAAAATTTAAGTGAAGGGGGAAAAATGCCGAAAAAATGATTTAGTCGTCATGGGGCGACAGCTAATTTACACGCGGTTTATACCAAGGCTTCGTTCTCGGAAGTGACAGGAAAAAGCGCCACTTTGGTTTATCACAAAATCGGATAGCAAAGGACTAAAGGAAAATTTCTTGCCTTAATTACCTTATAATGCGTATTGTTCGATCACTTAACTGCAACTCGTCCGTCTGAACAAAAATTCAGCCACCACTGGGCCAAATCGTTTAGCGGATATGTGATCTTGGTCGTGATTTACTTGTCGGCGATACATCGTGGCCACGCTGCTCTAAACACTTCCAACACCGAAGCAATTGCATAAATCCAGTGTAAATTTGTTCCCGGTTTGACGGTTTCCCAATCTTTGATCGGAATATTTGAGCCGTTTTCCAACACAACGAAATAAAGTCAGACAGAGACTTATTTATTCTACAATTGGAACCAGCTGGCCAGTCGGCATTAGGAGGTGGCCATGAGGAGAATGCAGCAGTCTGCATAATAATTCCGTAACCGGATCTGCCTCGGACGTCACCAATCAGCTGCCCCAATTTCTAATGACGAGATTATTAAAGAGATTTTACAGTAATTTTTTTGTAGCTGCAAATATTTGCTGCAATAGCCTAACCTAACTTATTAGAAAAGAAAAAAATAAACTAAATTAATTTTAAAATTATCTGCTGTACTTACGGATTAACTTGTCATTATTATGTGTTTTTCAATGTACAGTTCCGCAACTTAACTTGTGTCGGTTGTTGATTCGTACTACTAAAATATTTTTATGGCGTCGATAATTTTGTTTGGGGTTTTACGTTGTTTGCAAGGCTATCGTAGAACGTTAACCTTGTGGCAATGCAGTTCTTTGAAACATGGGATGTGGGTTGATTAGTGGGTAGGAATAAGTCGTGGTTTTGGCCGTGAGGTTTCATTTCCCTCAGGCGCTGGCAAATGGTCGTGATAAGACTTTGCTGTGCACGAACGAGACAGCTGGAAAAGAAATCGTTTCGGTTAAGACTGACGCATCACAAAACTTCGTGTTAAATTTGCTGGCCTTCAGTTCATACCGTCACATCTTCAGCTGCTCTTCACAGAAGCACATCGAAAGATCCGAGTTCTGTTTCAAAGGTAGTAAAAATGGAACAACAAAAAAAATAAATTATTAAACAAATCAGTATTGTTTTATCAATAAACTGTCGTGTTACTTGGTAAATTTTAAATTTACAGATGGGAATTTGGTTGTCGTGGAAACTGATAGTTGCGTCGATTCTTTGTTTGACAAGTTTAGCTTCTTCGGAATCGCCCGATCCTTTAACCGATCCCGCCTCGTCTGAGCCTCGCGAGGATAAACCGTCGATTAAAATTTCCTCCGTGCAATTTGAATCTGTTTGTGTCAATATTTACGACAGTCAAACAACTTCAAACAACAAGAAAATCTATTTCCACTCGCCGATGGCTCTGCTAAATCACCTGCATGTCGTTTCTATTAACAATCAAACGAGCGACCATGGAACTCTTAGTGTCGCTTTTCGCATCTGGAATCAAGAAGTAAAAAAAAATGTGACCCAGCATCTTTCCCAGCTCCTCAGTCAACAGATCGAGCCCAGTCACGTGAAAGTCTTTCCTTTCGACAGTGTCAGGCTGACCAGCAAAGTGCAATCTGCTGATTTCTCACTGACTAACGAGTGGCTCCCGTATGAAAATCAGCAATCACTCAGGTTTAAATTGATCTGCCCGAGATGGGAAGATTGCGGTCGAGTAGAGATTCAAATGCTCGAATTTCCTAAACAATTTGAACATTTGCAACTTGAATTTAATCCTAAACTCAACGACGGTGCGCTGATTTTTTTTTTTAAATTGGATAGACAAAAAAATTAATTTAATTTTTGAATTTCTAGATGATTGTGTCAATGATGGGGTTATATCTGAAGAAAATAAATTGCAAGCACAAGACAACAAAGGTACTTCAATAAATTCATTCGGATTCATTATCAAAATTCTATTCGCGAATGAAATGGCCCTAACATAAAAAATTTACATTAAAATATTTTTAGAAACAATGGCAAATCTCGAAGCTAAATTTTCGAAAGAGCTAATCGCCATTAGGGAAGGTAATATTCAGAAAAATGAATTAATTAAGCTGTAGAAGTTGAAACTGCATATTAATTCTTTTGACTAAAAGGTTTTTACAGATTTAAAAGAATTAAAAACAAAATATTTTTCTAATTACAGAAACTAAAAAGGAATTTGCAGCAATCTCACAGATGTTTTCAGATAAAATTAAAGTCACTGAAGAAAATCTCGCAGGTAATTTCAAATTATTGTGAACGAGATTCTTTCTTTTTTTTGCACGAGTTTTTTAACATTTAACATCGGGACTTCATTTTGTGTGATAACCAAAATTAAATTTAGTATTCTTCTAATTAATTAATTAAATTAATTTCTAAATCGCTAACATGAAATTAAATTACGACTAAAGTTTAATATGAATTTTACAGTGGTACAACAAAAGTTGGAAATTACCCAAAAAGAGTTGGATGCCACCAAAACATTATTGACCTCAACTAGGAACGAATTGAGTCAAACGAAATCCACCGTAGATGATCAGGCGAGAAAATTAAACGGTAAAATGACATTATTCGGAATTTTGGTTTTGTCTAATAAAATCCGCAATTTAGTTTGAATTTTATAATTTTTATTAATTTTGTTTCTGTAACTGAGTAGCAAATTCGCAACGGTTAGATAACGAGCTAAAAGCTACCGAAGAAAATCTGAGAAAAGAACTGGGCGGTAATATCTTTATATTTAAATAAAAATTAAAAGTTTTTTATAATATAACCGAATGAAATGGTTCAGCAACTTTGAATCTTTTGGAAACCACAACAAATCATTTGGCCTCAACAACGTCGAGTACAAATGCGATCATTGCCAATTTGACAACAAAATTATATGGTAAAATGATAAACTTAAAGTTTGTTTACAATATACGATAAATAAAATTGTAAATCAAATTATTTTTAACAGCCCCAACGAGTGAATTAGTTGACATTGGTCGGATGCCAACCTCGTGTGCGGATATGGAGCGAATGGGACAAAGAATCAACGGATTCTTTTTGGTAAAAGGATCAAAGAAGATGGAAATGGTCTACTGCAACTTTTTTTCCAATCAAAATGGTACGACGTGTGCTATTTTTGCTTGTTATTGTTTGTCTAATTGGTTTTGTTTACAGACAAACAGAAATGGATCGGATACGCCGACGTCAAATCGGCGCCCGTCCATTTCTACGTCCAGAGAAATTCTGATTTTAACACAACTAACACTCCAATACCGTTCGATTTGGCGCTGGTGAACGAGGGAGATGCCATGGATTTGACGTCGGGGAAATTCACGGCGCCGCGACCGGGAATTTATTTCTTCTCTTTCGCGGGAGTGGGGCATCTCAATGATTCACCACCGGCTTGGTTTTATTCTTTTCTTTATTTGAACGGGAATCGAATCGGAATGAGTTTTGTTAAAGAGGAAAACGGCACCGTTGATCAATATAGTCCGTTTACCCAACAGTCAACGCTCAACTTGAAAAAAGGCGATCGAGTCTGGGTGGAGATTTCTTATTCTGGTTCAGACTCGTATTTGTATGACCTGAGTATGAATCACCACTTGACCCATTTCACGGGTTTCATGTTGGAGGAGGAAATTGTCGCGTCACTTTGAGGTTCAACTTCATCGGCGATCACGAACCGAAAAATAAAATGAACGTCGACACGAAAATTTGGGGAGGAGAATTTTAAGGGGGAAGGGAAGATAATTCATTCGACTCTTAATTCATTAAGGAGCGGACATTTCTTTATCTAAATTGAACTTTGGATGCAATTACACTTGCTGAATACACTAACCAAGTTTCAAAATTCTATCTGCAAAACTCTAGACGTTAAAAATTATTATTGAATTTAAAAAAAATTTTGATTGTCAGATTTGTAAAAAGCGAAAGGCATTGAAATGTTAGAAAATACATTCGCCCCTAATTCTTTTACGGATTTTAATTTTGAAATTTTTTTTCAGATAAATTTACATTTCAGTTGTGCACTCGTCCAGAAAAATGCTCAAACAAATTTTAAAGTTTCTAACTGTAAAAATGTAGACGTGAGTACGTGACCATTAAAAAACCGATTTTGATTGCCAGATTTACTAAATACAGGACCAGAAATTTTAGAGAAAATTAATTCGCTTCTAATTCGATAACGGATTGAAAGTTTTTCAGATTTTTTTCACAGTTTCATGCTCATTATAGTTGTGAATTGCTGAACGCAAATACACGCGTCTATCTGCAAAATCATGGGCAGGGGACTGGATTTGATTCTTCTATAAAAAAAAAAAAAAAAATTGATTGCTGATCGCAGCTGGAAATTGCAATCAGAAATGCTGAAACGTTGCAAAATGTAACAAATGTTGCAAAAAATAACAAAAACATTTTTGTTTCATTTAAATAAAAAATGTGAATTTCACGGTTAATCCCGCAAGGAATGGAAGGACACGCCATCGGTGTAAAAAAAAAGACGAAAATTGTCAGTTACGAAAGACCAAAATGTTAAGAGACCAACATTTGAATTGAGCCATGTTGTGTTTAGTTAATTAAATGAAGATTCTTCTTACTTTGATGACGTTCGTTTGGTCTTCAATGTCAGAGGTAATAAATTTCATCCCTCACGCAGAGGTGCCAGGTTCGGCCATTCACGATCTTTTTAGGGCTCAATGATTTCACTGATTACGTCGACGTCAATCTTTACAATTCACATCTCACTAATATTAGTTACTAAAGAGTTGAATGGTTTAAACTTTAACATGTAAACTGAGTACTCAGCACACAGTCTATGATAATGTCGAACTTTTGGTTTGCACTGCAGACGAAACCAATTGATGGAGTAAACAGTAACCTCATGGCGGTGATCATATAAAAAAAAACTTAAAATAATTAATTGGCCAATATTTTGTTATGATATTCAGTTGCGTAAACCACGTACTTCTCGGCCAAAACAAAATAGCAAATAAATATAATAGTTAAACAGAATTATGACTGTACCTCATCAACTAGAGAAAACTTTAAATAAATATTAAAAAAAAAAGTTCTTCTTCCGGGAAGTAAAATTGTCAGCTGATAATCGAGACGGAAACAAGTAAACAACGAACAAAACGAACGAACGTACAAAGACAAGAAATGTAAGAAGTAACCAAATACGACCAAATATAAAGTAGAAGATAATAACTTTATATAACAACTACAAACTTCTCCCCAGCAGACTAAATAAAGAATCATCGCGCTTTATTAAAGATCCTTAGGAAAATAAAAGAAGTTCATAATTCTTGGGCAAATATTTGAATGGACAGTTGGACACTTGCGTCTAATAAATAAAAATTAATTTTTGCAACGCAACGGTGCGGTTCAAAAGAGAAAGTAGTGGATGATGTCAAGAGTTTTAATAAAAGGCCATCTGGTCCCTTCCTGCCACGATTTCTCAAAACAGATGCGTCTTTTACTGTGGTCAAAGGAAAATGTTTAGAAAAAAGAATCTTGTAACTTTCACACAACAGCGCCAAGGGCGTTTCACTTTCTCGTCTTCCTTTCGCTCGGATCGCCTTCCATAACTTTGACAACTGTGGCCATTCCAGACGTCAAAAGTCTTTGGGTAGTCGTCGCAAACGCAGCACATTTTTACTTAGTCAAAAAGATGCGTCTCTTCAGTCTGTTCTTCACGTTGTTGATTCTTTTGGCGGCCTGCACTGGTGGTTCGGCGATTAAGAAAACCGTTTTGGACAAAATTCCAAGTACTAAACCTGGCGAAATCGGAGTTGCACCGGATCGTAAATGTCCTCCGCCAAAGCAAATGGATCCACAGGGAAATTGTCGCCAACCTTGGGGCCACTGAAAATGTTGAGGTACATAAATTCACATATAAAACTAACCCTAAATTTCTAAAGTTTCTAATATTTCCAATAATTTAGTTTTGAATTTCAAAATTCGGTTTGGATGACAATATTGGAGTCACTTCACCTACTACCCAGTTATGTTTACCGAGCACTGAATACTAGCCAATATTTTAACCCCCATACTCTTACAGTCTTACTCGTTGGAATATTCGCTGAAATATAACGAAAATGTGTTAGAAATTTTTTACTTTAAAAAGGTCGATTATTAGTTTCCATGAAGCGGCTGTAATATGTTCCATAAATGGTGCGTGCCATTCCAGGCCAAGGATTTTTCAAGCACATTAAGGCACCTGTTAGCTACATCATTGCCTTTCAACTCCTCCCCCTTTACAGAAAAGATTTCCAGCTAGGATGAATTTGGAAAACAAATAAATATTAGACATTACCTTCTCTCCCAGAATAGCCGGCCAGATTCAGTACATCGGCCTCATCAGCATACCGGGATGAATTTCTAAGCCATTGGCCGAGGGTACCAGCAGACTGATGCAAATGCCTCCCGTTTCCGATTGCCAGCACCAAGTGTCCACAACGGCGCATTTCTCTTTGCGTCGTTCAACTTTGTTGTACCAGTGCCATGCCTCCACGTTGATGGGTTAACCCTGAGAGTAAAGTACCGTTGAAACGTAAATTATGTTTTGTACGACACTTAACAACCATACCACAGAACCCAGAATGCAGAGAGCTGAGATCATATTTTTCAACATGTTTTTCGTCGTATTTCAATAATAATCGAATAGCGGTAGGAGCTGCATACAATTGGTTGATTTTTAGACGCTGGGCAGCCTTCCAATATCGACCTGTTGGGAAAACGAGAATTAATTACGTCAGCATTTGAGATCCTCCTTCTTTGCAATCGGAAACTATTTTAAACTATGCATCAACGACGCATAGAGAAGACAGCCAGCTTGGGAATGAACAATCCCGTCAGGGTTTCCCGTGCTGCCGGATGTGTAGAGCATAAACAAGAAATCTTCGCTGTCCAAAACGGCCGGTTCACATTCGCCCCTCTCTTTAACCATCGCGTGACAAAAATTTGCCGTTAGGTTAATGTAACAGGTTTGAATTAAATTAATGATTTTAAACCAACCTCATTAAGATCGACATCAAGAAGCGATGAATCAACAAGATTCTTTTTGCTTCGAGAATAGTTTTAACAGTCGGACATTTTTCAACTGTTGTTCATTTCTTCAATTCAATTAATTTGCCACCTTGGACCCCTTGGCCAGCAGTAATAACTACCGTAGCTTCAGCTAATGAAAAACAATAGAATATTATTAAAACAATTTAAATAAAGTGAAATTAAAAGAATGAATACCGTCGTTGATGCGATTGGCCATCGCTTCCGCACTGAATCCGGTAAAGACTACGGAATGGACGGCTCCGACATGGGCACAGCAAGCGAGCATTGAGGCGACAGCAAGTGGACATAAATTGGTGGGACATCAATTGCCACTGGATCACCTTTTTTTCCCACTCCTTGAGACTTGAGAACGTTGGACACTTGATTCATCAACGTGTATAATTCCCTGCCAGTAACCAATTAAAATTAACAGTTAATAAACGATTGCTACGCCAATAATTTTCCTTCACGTCCAGTAAAACGCGATCGATGAGTAATAAACCAAATCAGACCAGTCCGCAGGGTAAACTCCGTTTCAATAAACGGTAGATTATTGTCCAATGTCCATAATAGCCACTTAGAAAACAAATAATACGAAATAATATCAGACCGTCATGCTGACATTAGACTGCATGACATTTAAAAATTCTAATCACGAAATCTATCTTCTTTCGACAGGGATATATTATACAAACACAAATAAGACTCGTCATTTACATCCGCAATAATATCTCAATCTATCAAGCGTAACATTTAAGTTGAACCGAGTTGAACGCAACAACGAGTCAAACTCCAAAAATTAAAACGCACGTCCAAAGTTGGAAACATCATTATATAACAAATTCCGAACAACTAAATAATGGCATATTCTCACTCACCCAAGTTGTTTTGCTGTTGGTTTTCATCTGTTGGACTAAAAACTGACGAAAAATGGGCAGTTTTAATCAGGTGAGTCATAAAAAGCGGCGTCATGACAACCAATCAATCAGTGCGGAGCCATTACGCATCGAAGATAAAGCGAAATAATAGTCGTTAAACAAAACAAAAATTAATTTCTCTCAAAAGAACCAAATAGATTCAACTAAACTTAACGGAATAATTGGATCACAATAGTGACGTAATTATTTGAGTCATCATAAAACAAATATGTTGATCAAGAATAACAACCAAATTTCGAATTCAAATATCGATAGTTATCTTTTATGGACCCCTTGCTAGATAGGCGATTGATAAAACCGCACTAAAGGTATTTAAACCACAAAGTGGGTTTTTCTGTCGATTGTTACGTGTCGCTTTTGTTACAAAGAAAATCGAGTAAAAATGGCTCGTTTGTCAATCTGTTTTGGTTTGATGTTGATTCTGAGTTCCGGGACAATTTGTTCCTCTGCTCTTAACGCATTTTCCTTGGAAGATAAACTGCAAGAATTGGAAGTGAGATTAGAAGCCAAAATTGAAGCTAAAAATGCTCAACTTGAAGCAAAGGTGACACAACTGGAGGCGCAACTTGAACAAAATGTAAGTCTACTGTTAAGTTAAATTCAGAGTTTCACTGTAAGGTAAACACTTTTGCCTTTTCTTTGACAGAATGAACTAAGACAAGATTTGGCATTGAAAGTTATACAATTAGAGGCCAAAAATGTCCAGCTGGAAGTCAAAATTGAAAAACTGGAGGCCAAAGTTGAACAACAAGATTCGCTTTTAACTTCCCTTTTACGAGAGATACGCACAGCAGCAGCAACCGATTATGTTCCAATTAGCTATAATCAATCGCCAGTTGCCATCAACGGACTGCCGTCTTCGTGCGCGGATCTCAAATTGATTGGCCACACCCTGAGCGGAATTTATTCCGTCATGGGATCGGCGAAAATGGAATCCGTTTTCTGCGATTTCACTAAACTACCGGACGATGCGGGTAAATGATTTAGATTCTCGCGAATTACTCAGTTCCATTGATCTCATTTTTAATTCTTTAATTATTGAAAAGGTTTTCAGAAATGGATTGGATTCGTCGACGTCAAATCGGCGCCCGTCCATTTCTTCGTCCAGAGAAATTCAACATTTAACACAACTAACACTCCGATTCCGTACGATTTGGCGGTGGTGAACGAGGGAAATGCCATGGATTTGACATCAGGGAAATTCACGGCACCGCGACCAGGAATGTATTCTTTCTCTTTCACGGGAGTGGCGCGTCTTTATTCTTCATCTTTTTCTTGGTTTTGGTCTCATCTTTATTTGAACGGGAATCGAATCGGGTCGAGTTTTATTGAAGAGTTTAACGGCCCCGTTGATCAATATAGTCCGTTTACCCTCCAGTCGACGCTGAACTTGAAAACAGGCGATCAATTCTGGGTGGAGATTTCTTATTCTTCAGACTCGTATTTGCGTGACGGCAGCGATTACCACCACACCCATTTCACGGGTTTCATGTTGGAGGAGGAAATTGTCGCGTCCCTTTGAGGTTCAACTTCATAGGCGACATGAAACATTTTCGACCCCTTCATCGGCGATCGAATGCGCACGTCGACACGAATTTTTTGGGGGAAATTCAAGGGGGAAGGGAAGATAATTCATTCGTGTTCCAATTCATTAAGGAGTGGCCATTTCTTAATGAAAATTGAACTGTAGATGTAATTAGTTTTACTTAATACACAAACCAAGTTTCAAAATTCTATCTGCAAAACTCTAGACGTTATAATTAAAAAAACAAATTTGATTGTCAGATTGACAATAAACGGGAGGCCAAAATAAAATGGGAGAAAATTCATTCGCGTTTAATTCGTTTATAGTTTGGAATTAAAAAAAAAATTCTTTTACAGATGAATTAAAATTTTAGTTTTGCGCTCGTCCAGAAAAATTCGCTTTTCTAACTCTAAAAATAAAGGTAGGGGACGTGAAAAACCCGATTTGATTGCCAGATATAAATATTCATTTTATTTCGTTATTTTTAAATTTCTCTTGGAATTAACACGAACACAATGCAACTACACATCTCGCTTATCTTTAAGGAAGTTTTTACTATTTCAATTTGATTTAAATAAATTTTAATTATTTACTTCTCACGGTCGCAGGATGAGAAAAATAAAGGAAGGGGAGAAAATTCGTTCGACTCCAATTCGTGAAGGAGTAAAAATATCTTTACGAAAATTGAACAGAAGATGCAACTAATAGATATTTGTAATGCACACACTAAATTGCAATTGTCTACCTGTAAAAATGTGGGCGTGGCAAGTAAAAAACCAATTTTGATTGTCAGATTTATAAAAGGCGCGTTAGATAAGAAATGGGAGAAAATTCATTTGCTTCTAATTCGTTAACGTATTGGAAATTTTTCGAAATTTCTTCACAGTTCTTTGCTCATTATAGTTGTGCATGGCTGAACGCAAATTCACGCGTCTATCTGCAAAATCAAGGGCAGGGATTTGAATTTGATTAATCCCCCTTCCCCAAAAATTTAAACTTCAATTTGATTGCCGATCGCAGCTTGAAATCACATTAAAATTAAAGCTGAAACGCTTATATATTTAAAAACAAAAACAAAAAATTTCGGGACTAAAAAAAATAGGGAAGAAGAAACAAATCAAATCCAATTCGTAGAGGAGTGGGAATTTCTTGACGAAAATTAAAATGTGGATGCAACTAGACATTTTTAATTCACACAGAAATTTTCAATTTTCTATCTGTAAAAATGTGGACGTGATAAGAAGAAAACCGATTTTATATTGCCACATTTACAATATAGAGGGTGGACTAGAAATGGGAGATAATTCATTCGCCTCGAATTCATTTACGGTTTAGAATTTAAAAATTAAATCAAAATTGCACATAGATAAACCGCACGCATAGCTGAACACAAATTCGCTTGTTTATCTGTAAAAATAAAAGGCGGGGGACGTGAATCCTCAAAAAAATTTCTCAATTTGTTTTCTTATCGCAGGTCAAATTAAATAAAATCATCACGAGAACGAAACTCTTTTAGTGCCTAAGTATCTCGTTTATCTTTGGTAATTCCGTAATTGCGTTTCACTTTTTCGGTTTCAATTTACAAAATTTGAATTTCACCCGCCGTACCCGCATGAAAAAATGGACAGACGCGCCATCTATTCGCACGGTGTGAAAATGACGAAAAAGCAACGGCCGTTTTAAAAAAAAAAATGAAAGGCCAACTTTTCAATTTTAATTTAAACACGTCGTAAAAGCTTATTGAACGATATATTGCTGATGCGAATTGTGGCACGTGATCAGTCGACAATTCGAAATTGAAATTACAATTTACAACAGGTACAAAAAAAGTTCTTACCTGCTGCCTTTACTTTGATGAATGTCGTGGTGTTGGCTCAGGTGAGTCGTGAGTGGAATTTTCTGCATTTTGCCAAAGTGCCAGGAGTGGTAATTCAAGGTCTCTGAGGGCTTAATGGTGATGATTCCTCTGACTACGTCGATTCGGTGGATTGAAGCATTTAACAATCTCTCTGTAATCAACTCGACATTGACTGCACTGATTAAACAACAGACGAATATTCGCGAGAAATGGGAAGCAGGGCTGCCAATTCATGAAGTTCGACTCTGCATAATAAATGTTTGACGACGCAGCCTAATAAATGTTGACAAAATTACAAATAGCTGCAAATAGCAAATAGTTTTTGACAAATAAAACTGTTGACTGAGATCTACGGCAAAGGTAAATAATTAAAAATTGTTTAAAAGTACAGTGCTATTTAGAATTTTACCCCTCATTTGCTATCTGTCAACATAATAAAATGTGTTGCACAACAGTCGTCAGGCTTTTAGTTTTTTCGCTACAGTGAAACATTTCTCTGTCCTTAACCTGACAATGCGTGATTAAACATGAAGGTATGACTCATAGGAGCGGAACAATTTGCAATACAGTTGGACATGGACAATGGAGATTTGGAGACAGTGGAGATTTGGTATTCTGATAATTCATCCTCGTTATTGTATGACAGACTTGCTAACCGCCAGACCCATTTCACGGGTTTCATGTTGGACGAGGAAATTGCCGCGTCCCTTTGAGGTTCTTTCATTAGCGACACGAAACATTTTCGACATGAACATTTTTGTTTAATCACGAATTCTATTCGCGAATGAAATGGCCCTAACATAAAAAATTTACATTCAAATATTTTTAGAAACAATGGCAAATCTCGAAGCTAAATTTGCAAAAGAGCTAATCGCCATTAGGGAAGGTAATATAATTTGACAATTTCAGATTATTGTGAAAGAGATCCTTTTTCTTGCACGAGTTTTTTAATTCCACAGCGGGACTTCATTTTGAATGATAACCAAAATTCAATTTAGTATTCTTCTAATTAATTAATTTAATTAATTTCTAAATCGCTAACATGAAATTAAATTACCACTAAAGTCTAATATGAATTTTACAGCGGTACAACAAAAGTTGGAAATTACCCAAAAAGAGTTGGATGCCACCAAAACATTATTGACCTCAACTAGGATCGAATTGAGTCAAACGAAATCCACCGTCGATGATCAGGCGAGAAAATTAAACGGTAAAATGACATTATTTTGAATTTAAGCTTTTTTTTAAATTTTAGTAATTTTATATTCTGTAATTAAGTAGAAAATTTGCAACGGTTGAATGAACTAAAAGATACCGAAGAAAATCTGAGAAAAGAACTGGGCGGTAATATATTTATATTTAAATAAAAATGAAAAGCTTCTTATAATGTAACCCAATGAAATGGTTCAGCAACCTTGAATCTTTTGGAAACCACAACAACAAATTTGGCCTCAACAACATCGAGCACAAATGCGGTCATTGCTGAATTGACAACAAAATTAAATGGTAAATGATAAACTTAAAGTCTGTTTACCATATACGATGAATTAAGTTGTAAAGTAAATTTAAGTAAATTGTAAATCAAATTTTTTTTAACAGCCCAAACGAGTGAATTAATTGACATTGGCCGAATGCCAACCTCGTGTGAAGATCTGCAGCGGACGGGACATAAACTGAGCGGATTCTTTTCTGTCAAAGGATCAAAAAAGATGGAAATGATTTACTGCAACTTTTTGGCTAATCAAAATGGTACGTCTTGTTCATGTTTCCTGGTTATTGTTTGTCTAATTCTTTTGTTTACAGACAAACAGAAATGGATCGGATACGCCGACGTCAAATCGGCGCCCGTCCATTTCTACGTCCAGAGAAATTCTTCATTTGGCACAACATACACTCCGGTCTCGTTCGACTTGGCGTTGGTGAACGAGGGAAATGCCATGAATTTGACGTCGGGGATATTCACGGCCCCGCGACCGGGAATTTATTTTTTCTCTTTCACGGGATTGGTGCGTCTTTCGGATTCATCTCATGCTTCGTTTTATTCTTCTCTTTTTTTGAACGGGAATTCAATGGGGACGAGTACTGTTGAAGAGAATAACGACCCCGTTGATCAATTTAGTCCGTTGACCCTCCAGTCGACGCTGAAACTGAAAACAGGCGATCAACTCTGGGTGCAGATTGATTATACTTCTGGTTCATCCTCGTCTTTGTATGACGATGGTTGGCACAACACCCATTTCACGGGTTTCATGTTGGAGGAGCAAATTGGGGAGTCCCTTTGAGATTTGGGGTTTAACATCTAAATTGAACGTCGACACCAACATTTGGGGAAGGGAATTTTAAGGGGAAGGGAAGAAAATTCAATCGATTTCAATTCATTAAGGGGTGAGTTTCTTTACGAAAATTTGACTGTGGACGCAAATACACTTACTGAATACACAAACCAAGTTTCAAGTTTATATCTGCAAAAATGTAGAAGCAACAAGGGAAAAACCAATTCTAATTGCACAAATTTATAAAAGACGGTTAGAAAGATCGGACTAGATGTGGGAGAAAATTCATTCGCCTCTAATCCATTTACGGATTGGAATTTTTCGAAAAACTTTTCAAGGTTAAACGCGCACTATAGTTGTTCATGGCTGAACACAAATTTGCCTGCCTATCTAAAAAGAAACGGCGTGGGACGTGGAAAACTCTTTTCGATTGCCAGATTTTCCTCCAAAAATTTAAATGTCTCAAGTTATTTTCCTATCGCAGCTCGAAATTTAATAAAATCTACACGAGAATAAAACATTTATATTCCCTACGTATCTCGTTCATCTATAGTTAATAATTTTCACTTTTTTTTCTCGTTTCAATTTGCAAAATGTGAATTTCACCCGTACCCGAATGAAATGGACAGTCGCTCGACGTGAAAATGACAACAAAAAGCACAGCTTCAAAATGAAAGACCAACATTTCAATTTAATCATGTCGTGTTGTCTAATCCAAATCAAAATTCATAAAAGGTACAAAAAGTTCTTACCTGCTGCCTTATGATGTCGTGATGCTCAGGTGAAAGATTTTCTTCATCTTGTCCAGTGCCACGTTCGGTAATTTACGCTCTCTTGAGGGATCAATGGTGATGATTACGTCGACGTCAATCTCCATCTCACTATTTTCAAACAATGAAATGGTTCGCACTTTGACACAACACTGTAAACTTGAGTTGGTAGCCTAACCGTTTTCAGCCTGTAGCCTAACTGTTTCTTTAACTCGGTGTGAAAAAGAACAGCAACGGCCGTTATAAGAAAGGACCAACATCAATTTCAATTCAATCATGTCGTGTTAGCTAATTAAACGATTGCTAAAGCGAATAGGGGCATATGATCGATAGATAAATCGCAATCGAAATTTAAATTCGCGACAGATACAGAACATTTTTTACTTGCTGCATTTGATGAATTTTGTGGTGTTGGCTCAGGTGAGGAATTTTCTTCATCTTGCCAAGTGCCAGGATCGGTAATTCACGTGGTGAGGGATCGGTGAGGTTTGTGATCTTCCGGTGATGATAACGTCGACGTCAATCTCTACAATCTCAATCTCACTGTAATTAAACAATTAAATGGTTCGCACTTTGACACAACACTGTGACAGAGTTGGTAGCCTCACCGTCTGTGGCCAAACTGTTTCCTAAAATCCTAACTTAACGATACACGAGACTCAATCAAGGCACAAGTACACAAAAGTTGTTGCTCTGCAGACGAACATTTGTGAAAATCGGGAAGCGGTGATGCCAGTTTCAATGTAAACAAACTGGAAAACACGAAAAGAAAAAGACAAGTTTTTCTCTGGGTGTGCCAAAGCAAACGGTGAATTAACCTGTCAAAATAAAATACAGATATTACGCGTATTGAAAAATAACATGAAAAACGGCCAGTCTCGCAGTGTGGTACTCGGCCATGAACGACACATAAACAATTTATTCTACACAATAGATGGCGCTGGTAACTGGCACCACTCTTCTTGCTAGAACTGGTTTACTGGTCTGTGCTGCTAACACGAACACTAACACGTATAAATTCTCAGTTGTTTACTGCCATTTATCAAGCTAAATTTAACTTCGGTTACCCCGGAAGAAATTCAGTAATTCTTTAAATGGCTACGAAATTTCGGCCTAGTGATGGCGATTGGACTTGTCCTGATGAAAGGTTAACAATTAACTCGTGTAATTAGAATCAATATCATTCAATATCATACTAACCTCCCGTTTGCAATTCAGCTGTGGAAATGTCAACTTTGCTAGACGAAGTGCCTGCAATCGTTGTGGGAAAGCCAAAGAAGGTACTCATTAGTTAATATTCATAACTACTTACTGTTGTGATTGTTTATGTTTTAATCGGAAATGTTTTTGAATGATGCAGATGACAAAGCAAAAGCTAAGAAGCTTGGCATGGAAATCGGGAAAGATGCAGCAGAGAAGAGCAAGGGCCTTTTTAGTGCAGATGATTGGATGTGTACAAAGTATAATATCTTAAAATTTAAACCCGTTTGTGCTATTTCTAATGTACTATTTATTTCAGATGTGGAAATGTAAACTGGGCCAGAAGGGGAACTTGCAATGTATGCAATGCCCCAAGGTTTGGAGAAGTGGAAGAACGAACAGGTAATTCCAATGGACAAGACATTTGGAAATGTGTCTTATCCTAACTGTGAATGTGTGTAGGTTATGGAGGAGGCTACAATGAACGTGGAACAGTAGAGTATAAAGAAAGAGAAGAGTCAGATGATGAATTTGATGAATTCGGACGTATCAAGAAAAAGTTCAGGAAAAACGATGTGGTAGGTTCTGTAAACTTAAACTTTAAAAGTAAGTTTTGATTGAAAGCTTTTTTTGTTGTCACGTTAGAACTCTGATGAGTTACCTTCAACATCACGTGAACCAAAAACATTAGACGACGAGGAGGAGGATGAGGAAGAAGATGATGATGATGGAGATTTATCAAAATACGATCTTAGTGGTTGGGGTGACGAAAGTAACGAGAATCCCGAAGAAAAGAAATCATCACCTGTCAACGATGCTCCAGTAAAATCAGAAAATGGCAGCAAAACCAGCGGAGTGCGTCACTCTGAAAAGTATTGAGTTGTCTTTTACCACTATTGAATTGAGCTCATGCTGTTTAAAATTTGGCAGATCCAGGTCTCCCGGTCGTTCCAGGTCGTCTTCTCGTGATCGATCCGGTTCTAGGTCAAGGTAACACCCGGTAGCGACAATTTGGCTATCGGGCAAACAACTTTTGTTTTTCTGTTGATTCCAAAACACCCCCAAATTTATTTTTGAACGGCTAAACTATCATTCTTGTCGATGTGGTTGAGGTAACCGCTTGTAAGGTCCGTATCTAGTTCGAACCCAAACGGTTATTCGAAACAATTTTTCCACACGTGTGCTTTTTTATCGACAGAAATTTTGAGATTACGTAGAAATTTCTCCCATTTTTAGCAGGAGCAGAAGGTCAGATAAACGCAGTGATCGCCGCCGACGCCGTTCAAGATCTTCAAGCGACCGTTCTAGAAGCCGTTCTCGGTCCAGGTTTGGTTTGCCAATCAAGGGCTTTCATTTTTAGTTGCTTCACAAACAGAACAATCGTCAAACATGTTAATTAACTATTGCGAATATTGAGACAAGTTCCTCTTCTTGTATACTAGGTCTCGTTCTAGAAGCCGCAGACGTCGCTAAACTTCTTCAACTTTACTCAAAAGCAATTTGAGTAGATGATCAACTGCATCGCTTGCAAAATTACCCTTTTACACCCATAATAGATTTTGATAGTAACATCATCTTCACCTTTTCCTGCAATTTATTTTCTCATGGCAGAAAAATAAACAATTACTTCCAAACTTTGCATTTCTTATGCCTCCAGTTTCGTTTTTGTTGTCACGGCGTAGTATAACACACCAAATGCAACAATAACAGCAGCTAATTCAGAGTTGATCCATGGTCCAGTGTAGGCACCCTGAAATGAAATCACGACTCGTTTAGTTTAGAAAATCAAACAAGATTTAAGGTTTCTTTAGCTTACGGGATGGTACAGGACCACAACACCGACAGTTGGAACAGCGGAGGTGTCTTCACCGTTGCGTTGAGCCTAAAAGAGGAATTAGTTAATTTTCAGGTAGGAAGTAGGGGTTCGACTAATGAGTATTATTTACCTTGCGAACGGCAGCGTAACCTTCATCATCGTAGACTTTGATTTCAAAGTTTCCACGGGGAGCTTTCTTGGTTTCTTCCAACCAGCTGACAACATATTCGTTGGTTTCCTTGCTCTTTACAACAGACAAGGGTTTGCCACCAACCTCGGCATACAGTGGGATGTCCTGAATATTTGGTAAAGCTTGTGAAATTTCAGTTCATTTAATAAAAACAGGAATGTCTTACAGCAGGCTCTCCATCGCAGCTCAGTTTAAACTGGGAGACATAGGCGATATTTGTGAGAATGGTGCCATCGAGAGTGGTGAAAGATGTGGAGGTCAAACTTGGACTTGAGCAGGAGGAAGCTGAAAATAATGAAATAGATAATCAGATTTGTTTCACACTATTACAATTAATTGAGAACTCATGTATCTTCCCCTAAATAATATAACATACAACTAAGTTGGTTTAAATACTTGGTGTCCCCATTTCAAGTTCTTTGCCCCGTTACTGAGATCCCAAAATTCATACTAAAAACAAATCAGCTTTTCTTTAATAGAATTAATTAAAATCCTGTTTCTGAAAACTTATATAGTATCTAAATAGAGTTGCAATATGGGAAGATAATCACAAATTTCTTATTTTCCAGACCGGCTTCGAAACTATCCATGGACGGTTTAAATAGGAAGGCTACTCCGAAAATAATGATGGTTACAAAAATAGATACCTGAGACAGCGGAGAAACACACGGCGATAGAAAACACGACCAACAACTTGCAAGACATGATGGGATACAAAAGGATTGCGAATGGACAGTGGTTGTTACAAATTTTCCTTGGTTTTTGACAGCAACTGGATGGTTGACTTTTTGGCCACCAGAGGCGTATAGGCCACGTTTGATGATGTTTACGTGTGCTGCCAGATTTGTTTGTCTAGATTTCACTCAAATTGATTTAATTTCAATAAAACATAAAAATAATTAGATAAAATGAAAAATAATCTTCTGATAATTAAAAAAATTAACATTGCAGTTAATGTCTCTGTTTGACAAAGTAAAATAAAAAGATCGGCACGTCGTCTATTCCCGCCATCTAGCGAAGAAACGAACGATCCTTCGTGACAACAACAACAACAAAAAAAAAACACCGTGAGTCCGTGACCGCTTATGAACCTAATAAATAATGATAAACATTAGCATAAAAATATAGTAAAAAGAACTATATTATTCCCGCAGCATAATGAATAAATAATGAACGCACGAAACAAAACATATCACGGAGCAGCAGATGTTTCACCAAAACAGCAGAGTGACATTGAACTTGGCAGCCATATGAATAAATTCTTAATTCCCCGAATTTTTGCTTCGGATCAAATGCCTTCCGTCAACGTAAATATAAACACAGCCGTTGCCATTCCGTCTAGAATTATCGTCACAGCGCAAACCGGAATGAAGAGATTCAAGTTTTCCGCCAACGACGCAAGGTCACAACCGTCAAATTGTTTCGGTGGTGGTGGGAAGAATTTCATGTCAAAAGAAAAATGAACATGTTGATAGGCATGATGGGGTTATTTCAACAAAAGCTTTTCTTTTCTTCATGTTTATTACATACAATATCAAAAGGTACTATTAAGTAAAAGAGTCAAGTAAAACTCGTGTGCTTTTCTTGCGAGCCCATTCTTGTCCGCCCTGGGTACGTATCATTTCATGGCCGCCCACCACAAACGGGCGAATTCAAAAGATATTGCCCGTTCGTGAGAGTGTATATCCCGCGCCGCCACACGAGAGGCGGGACTACCGGCTCTACTATATATATATATGACTCGATTTGGTGAATTTCTCCATCCATAAACAAGATACACACACACACACGCACAATGGTCGGTTCCCAGCGAGTAAACACGTTTTTCTTTCTTCACATTTTCACGAGGAATGCGCCGTCGAAGAATCGGGAAGAAGAAAAAAATTCCACGAAATAAAACGCAGACGAGCGGAACAATTTTTGTTTTTTATTTAAACTCTCACACGCAATCATCATTTATCGATTACACCGAGAGGGAGGAGGATTGAGAGGGGGGGAGGGCGCTGAGCGAAACAACACGTCAATCGGTTGTAGAATCGAAATGGCGGGACCGAGCGCTAGCCAATAGCACGCGGGAGAAGAAAACGAAACAAAAATTAGAGACAAAAAAACAAAAACGCGCACACACAGAGACAAAATCAGAACACGATCATTTTCCATCATTTCGTGGGACAACAAAACATGGGAAGAAAAGAAACAAAAATTTAAGGAGTGACACACATTTCGCAATTGAAACCGATTGAAACATGATCGGGAGAGACCAACATTATTTTTTCTTCTTTCTTTTGTTTTTCTGAAAGAAAGAAAAAACACACACAAAAATATTGGAAAAGAAAAGAAAAAAAAAAACATAATTTCTTTGCACCCCATTCTTAAACCACCCCCCCAAAATTTTTTTGTTTGTTTTAGTATAGCCCGCACAACTCACGATATGTTCTTGATTCCTTGGTTACGGGCTGTGTGTCTATGTGTGTGTCTATCTTACACACACACACACACACACACACAATTTCTTTTATTATTTGATTTCTTCTTTTTTTCAAAAAACTTTTCTTCTTCTTTTTTCTTCTCACACGTAACCGGCGAAACACACACACAGAGGGAAAAGACCGGAAACATGCACATACAATAAGAGGATGGGAAGAGGGGGGGGGATGGTATATGTGTGTTTAAAGAACCAAAGCGAACGATGGCCTTTTTAAACCCCAAAGTCGAAACGGACACACACACACACGTAGTAGTGGAGGAGGTGGGAGTGTACCATCGTTTCGATTTTTCCATGAAAGACCTAAGGGGGGAATATTTATAACAATAAAAAAAATAAAAAAAAATAATAAACTAATTTTTTAAGAGGGCACATTAAAAAAAATAATGAAAGAAGAAAAAAAGAGTAGCGTGATGAATTTCTTCTGGAAGATGAGAAATGACAGCTGACTAGCTGGGGGGCTAATTGGGGATGGATAGGGTTTGGGAGGAGGATTATTATTTTTTTTTTAACCAGCTAGCGCGGAGGATGTGGTAGGATGAAAAATTTCGTATCCATAATCATGATTAATTAATTAATTCTTTAGCTTCTTAAATGAAAAAGGGCAAGAGAAAGACAAACGCTGATTTACAAGACAGAAACAAAGGCATTAATCGAATTTTGCATCAACATGATTTTTACTGGAAAAAAGGAGAAAAAAGTTGCACGAGTGGCGCCAATCTAGAAGAGTCGAATCATCATTATTCGTTACAAAGAGAAAAAATAAACGTAAAAGAATATGAAAGGAGGAAAAGGAAGGAGCTGGTGGAGAGAAAGATGGAAAGAAGGGTCGCGAAACGAGATCAATGAACGCGACGTGGAAACCAAACATTTTTCGCCGATGATTGCAGTTGAAAAAAGAGTCGTAAAGAGGAACGAAATAAAAAGAATTCGTCCTCTCTACTCTTACACACAAGGTAGTTGTGGTGCTACGTGATTGAACACAAATGGGGGTAATTTTTGTTGTCGTTTTGTTTCTCATCATATCTCCTCTTTTTTTTTTTTTATCTTTTGGTGGGCGGAGGAAGAGAGATCAGATTTTGTCGCCGTCCAATTCGGCGAATTCGCGCAACACCGTCAGGGCGAAGACGAGTCGTTCGCGCAGCGTAGATTCGCAACCGAGTTGGGAAATGTCCACCAAACGGTAGGTGGCGCTCAATCGGTCGCTGTTGATGTAAGTTACCCAATACTGGGTGACGGCCGACGTCGAGGTCGTGTCGGCCGACAAGACGATCTTGGTGTGATCTTTGAAAAAGTTGATCTAAACACCAACAAAAATTGTCGTTTTTAAATAAAATTCCGGAATGGATATAGTAAATTGATTTTACCTGGAGCGTGTTATTGTCTAATTGCATAATGATAGCCTTGGGCGTGCGCACCCAACGCTTCATGTGGACAAAGGATCGACGTCTGTGCACGGGCGACGTCGACGGTGTCGTCGAGGCCTGTTCCTGTTGCTGCTGGCTGTCGCCTCCTTCCGTCAAATTCTCATCCATATATTGGGCGAAATAGCGAAGGAGAGTCAGCCGCTCCATCAGATACGATGGAAGAGCGTTCAGACTGTAGCTACTCGTCTTTCCGGTGGCGTCTTGGAAGTCCAAGCGACTAAAGGGGGGGGGGGGAGAGAGTGAAAGACGAAAAAATCATGGGTTAGATAATGTAATCCATTTAACACTCTATAACGGAAGCAAAGACTTACTTCCGGTCGCCAGAGTAGCTTATCCTGGTGCTGTCATTGAACAGGACGCCCACGGCTCTGTCAGACAGCTGGAAACCGAAGCCGTACTTGTTCGAGTAGTCGATCCATTTGGAAATGAAGAGCGGATTACACGGCACCGGGCACGGGTTCGACGGAACTAAACAAATTTTTAAAAATTTTAATTCCTTCTAATTAGGAGGTAAGTTGAAAAATTGATTTGTCTTTCTTACCTTGGGCTGCGTGATAAAGGCAAGAATCTAAGGCGGTGTACAAAGACGGTTGTTGTTGCTGTTGTTGTTGTACGGCAGGTGCTGCAGATGTTGGAGGAGGCGGAGGGCCAACCCTTCCGCTCGGCTCCTTATTGTTGTGGTCGTCGGGCGTTCGATCGGGACACAAAACGTTGGTTATCTTTTGCTTCAAAGAACCAGGAAGACCTCTGTGCTGCTGCTGTTGTTGTTGTTGCGTCTGCTGCTGTTGTTGTTGTTGTTGAGCCTCTTTCTTCTCCTTCCGACAGGCCGGCGTCTCCTTCAAACTGTGACTTCTGGCAACGCGTTGATCCTTTTGACTCTGGTTATTACCATTGCTGGGAACCTAAAAGGAAAAAGAAGAAAAAGTAAATAAATAAATTGCCCACACACGGAGAGAGCGACAGACGGAATGTTTGTGTGTGGTTAAGTTGTTTTCACTGCTCTCCATACCTTGACGGATTCCGGGCGTGATCTGTTGCCTTGAAAACTAGACGGGACGCGGAGGTGATGCGGCGCTAACGGACTGGTATTCTCATTAGTGGAATCTCCGTCCGACTTGATTCCGCTGTCGTTGGAGGCGAACGTCGGGGCTTTGGAGCAGCACGACGGCGGCAGTGAGACGGGCATGAATCCGCTGGTGAAGAAATCGTGTTTCAGCACCTGATCCAACGTGGGGCGGTGGGCCGGATCGGGGGCCAACAACTGGCGGATCAACGAGCGAGCCGGACGAGACACCCATTGAGGAATCACGTACATATTGTGGGCGATCCGCGAGTACGTCTCGGCCAACGTCGACGTCTCGAACGGCGGCTGCCCAACCAACATGGCATACCTGATTTTAAATCATTCAAATTAATTAGAGCTTAAAATTTTTAGAATCTAAGAAACTTACATGATGCAGCCCATGGCCCAGAGATCGGCTTCGTATCCGTGTCCTTGGCGACTCAACACTTCCGGCGCGATATAGTTCGGCGTTCCGCATATCGTCCTTGGGGGTTCAAAAATAGAGCAGACATTGAAGAATCAATTGGCACAGATAAAAAAAAAGAAAGAACTACACCGCTCTTCCACCAAGTCCCGACAGGTAAAAAAGAGGGGTGGAAAAAAAAGGTTCGATCGATTCTCTACAAGGAAAAAAACAGGGTCAGAACTGTAGCGGCGCGCATTCTTCCCAACAACTTTGGTCGGCATTGGTACAAAAGAAGAAGACAAACTTGAGAGAGGGTAAAGAATTGGGATCAATTGGACCGTCTTCCCTTCATTTTTTAGTGCCCCCGTTATATCCCATTTGACCACCGCTGCTTCTTTTGTTAACTCGTTTCAACAACCCCTACAAAACCCCCCCTCTCTACTTTCGAATTCAACTCTCGTCCATTTCGAACATTCCATCGGTAAACAACATGTTTGTGTGACAATGCGTGTGTCTCCCCTTATTTCTTCTGTCTGTCTGTCGGCCCCCCCCCCCCTCCTGAGATAACGAGATTGGGATGTCATTTAATTTAGAAAAAAAAACTTACACTTTAGTTTCGGCGTGGAGGCGGGCGGCCAATCCGAAATCGCCAATTTTGACCGTCATGTTCTCAGAGAGGAACATGTTGCCCAGCTTGAGATCACGGTGAACGATTCGAGCGCCGTGGACGTAGCGGAGACCGTCGGCCAGCTGGCGCAAGTAAAAACGAACTTCAGGCTCCGTCAACGTTTTACGATGTTTCATCACGTGCACTAGACTCTGTCGTGAAATACATAAATAAATAAATAAATAATTCATTCCCAGTTTCGTGTGGGTATCGTTTGTTACCTTTTTGGAACAATTCTCCAGAATGATGTAGACATTTTCAGAGTCCTCGAAACAGTGATAGAATCGAACCACGTTGAGGTGAACCAAGTTGCGATGCAGTTCAATTTCCCTGGCGATCTAAAATAACATAAAATAAAAATAAAATAATAATTCATTCAATTTTTCAGCTAAAAATACAAAATGAGTTTTTAGACCCCCAGTGAGTTGTGGGGGCAGAAAAGGAAAAAAAGGGATCCATCTCCCTGGGAGAGAGAAAAGAAACCGCCGAGACTTTTGTGTGTTACGTCTGTTGGGGGTCATTTTCCCCCTTTTTTTTTACTTCATTAATATTATGATTACAATTATTTTTAGAAAAACGTTTTCTTTTTCAAAAAAGGACCTCCTCTGACTCATGAAATCCCATAAAGAGAATCCCAGGCAACTGCGGAATGTCGCCGATTTTTCTCTTGTTATTTCCATTCTTCTAGCCCGTCACTTTGAGGGCGAGTTGCAACAACAAGGGGCGACGGCGACACGTTCGCCCAGACACGCCAATGAGAGAGAGAACCACATAACCGCAAAGCTCTATTTTTATACACCTCACGTTCACATAGCAAAGGCTATTTGGCACGATGTCACACGGACGTTTCGTTTCGTTCGTTTTTCTCTCATGGGGTAGTAGTAGAAGAGTCGCTTGTTGGCAGATGTTTTTTCTTTCTTTCCCCCCCCCGTTCAATGAATTCCAGAATCCAAAAACTGCCTTTTGGCCCCAGCTGCCGACAAACGAGCTTCAACGACCGAGATTAATTAAAAAACATTTCCCCAATTCTTTCTTGGTGTTGAGCCCAGAATTATCTCCCGGGAGGTGGCAGATGGTCCATCACCCCCTTCCCCAAACGAAAGTTATTCATCAGCTGCTGGCTGGACACACATCTTTCTTTTTTGTTTTGTTTGTAATTCTTCTTCGTTCCAAACTGATTATGGCGTCAACTTGCGGGAGGAAGGCCGTCGTTTTTGTTTTCGTTCCCACGCCCAAATATTTCAGAGAGAGACTTTTTGGGGTTCTGCTGTGGGGGTAGTAGGAAAAAACTTTGCGCTCAGGTCACATGTCTCTGTCCGTCTCTTTTCTCTCCCCATTCGTCGGTTTAGAATTTCAAACACACACACAATAAGAGGCAGTGGGGGGATAGAAATAAGGGGCGGAGGTGGCGATCTAGCGATAGCGACTGTCCACCAGATGGATCTATTCCTTGTGTCAAAACTAGGTCACAATTAAATCGAATTACACAAATTTCGTCATTCGAATCAAACAGCTGCCAACTCTGAAAAAAAAAAATTTCCCAATTCCAAACATCTGTCAAATACTTTTATAACTCTCCTCCTAGTTTCTTTTTTATTTTATTTTTGTTACGTGTTAATTCCCGAAAAAAAATTGTGGCTGGGCGGAAGCCCCTTTAAAGATAATAGCCGACTAAATAGACAGGGGAGCGACTCTTCTACTAATAACATGTGACACAATAAGTAACTGGAAAAATATATATAAGAAAATGGCTTCCTGTGATGCAATAACACAGCTGTCGTCTCTTTTGTTTCATTTTAGTTTTACCTTTTCTTTGTGGTGAGGTTTGGTGATGCGCGATTTTGGGATGATTTTACCCGCGTAGACATGTCCAGTCGTCAAATCCGTCAGTTCATGGACCCGTGCGAATCCACCCTGGGAAAACAAAACAAAACAAAAAGAGGATCAGTATCGGAGATGGCAGACGATGATAATTGTTAATTGCGCCAGAGAGAAGAAGAAGAGGGATGGAAACTATTCTTAATGAAGTGGTTGTGTTGTTGTTGCTGCTGCCTGTGTCTAGACAGGATTTATGTGGATACAAGAAAATTTTTATCCTTTTAAAGGGGCTGCCCAGTTTTTTTTTTCTCTTTATCTCAGAGAAAACCAGTTTGACCCCTATGAAATAAAAAATAAAATTCCATAAATAAAATTCAAGAGAGAAGAGAGAAGAAAAAAATACATCTCCGACAACAAGACAAATCTGAGTTCACAAAAAAACATATAAAAGAAGACGAAGAAGACGGTGATGGTTGCCAGAGATAGGGGTTATATGGTGAGAGGAGGGGTATACCCTCGGAGCGAAAAAAGAAAACCTTCCAGCGAACGGTTCTTTTCGTGATTGTTCGGCATCGAAGGCGGAGGAACACTGCTGGCAGGAGGTCTGACAGAGTTATTTCCCTTTCATTTCAATATCTTTTTTTCTTCTTCTTCTTTCTCTATGCTATAAATATATATGTGTGCGCAGAGGATATGATGGCATTTTCTCTCCTTTTTCGGGGGTCCGTCGTGAGACAGACCCGCGCACCTTGGAAAATGGAATGCCCCCAACATACAAGAGGAAATACCTGGACACATTTGGGGGGGAAACAAGAAAAAGAAACCCCCTAAAAATAGAAAAATGACCACTCTGTAACAATTATCACGAGTAAACCCCCACCCCTCCAACCCAACAGGTGATTTGAAAGGGCACACACCTGATACTGGCCAAACCACCAGCATCCTGTGTGTATGTGTAGGGAGAGAGAGAGTCTTGTGCCGACTCATTTCTCAAGTTACCCCACATTTTCTTGTTTAAAATCCTCCGGTGTTGGCCATTGTGGCGGCCATCCAGCGGAAGTGATTCAACACATAACCCACAGCTGCCTCTCTTTTTCTCTCCTGTGTTGTGTAATGCGGTTGGGGGTGTACATGATCTTCCGGTCAACGTCTTTTCTCTCTCTCTCTCCTTTGTCTTTATATGGTCAGTTCCACCGAAAGAGAGAAGGAGAAAAGAGAGGAAAGGGAAAAGAGATTTTGTGTGTGGAAATTTAAGCTTGTGGTTTTCCCTTGGTGGTTGGTGCATCCAGATGAAGGCGGAATGTTGGTTCCCACAAGACGTGGGCGTCTCTTCACCTGTCTTTCCGGTCGCACGAAAAAAAGTATTAAACAAAATATCTCTCTCTCTAGAAAGAACACTGACCGATAAGACTTTTATCCAGATAGAAAAAAATATTCCCTAAAGGCATTTAGCCTTTTAAATCTGCTGCTGCTGCCCCTTCGTCTAATTATTCCTCGCCCAAAAGTTCACAAAGGGATGTTGGAAATATACGGGTTCTTCTTCTTCAGGTAAGAAAATAAACGAATGTCGGTGCAAAGAAGAAGAATGAAAAAGAAAATAGAGAGAGAGAGAGAGACGAAAGTATATAGTAGCCCCTGCGGGAGTGTGTAGAGAACCCAAAAACGAGAGGGATAGAGAGAAACAACCCGATTCAAGGTTTTTCTTACACGACGACGAATCAAATTCTTCTTCTACTGTTGCCAGTTATTATATATCAAAGAGAGAAGAAGAAAAAAAGTCAGTGGGCCAGCCACTTCCTTTAGACTAGAGTCGTGACCCCACCAGCAGGTCACACATATGCTACTTCGTGATAATGATATTTTTCCGGTCATTTCCCCCCTCCATTTTACGACTAGATTTCCTTAATTGGTCGTCGGTAAGAAAGAAGCTTCTTCTTCTTCTCCTGGTCTAATTAACCACACGCTAAAGAGAGAAAGCCCAATGCAATCCACGTCCACATCCACCAAGGTTATGAAGAGGTGAAGGGCCTTCTTGACCGATTCTGGTGTGTGTCGCCAGCCGACACAAAAGATAACCCAAAAACCACCCCTACGGTTTTTCTCCTAAAGAACCTGAACAAAAAAAAGTACAATCACAGAAGAAGAAGAAGAAGGTAGCAGCAGCAGCAGCAGTGCAGGGGTTGGTGGCCATTTACCTGCCCCAAAGGCAACAAGAACCCGTTGTTGTTGCTGGTAAACTTCTTCTTCTTCTTCTTCCCTAGATGCCCTCCAGCTACTACCAACAACACTGGGGTTGTATACAAAGGGGAAGAAGTAGAAGAAAAATATGTTTTTCGAAGGGGGGTACACACACACACGAACCCCCCGGTCTGCAAAAGGGAAAAATCTGTGGTTTTCTTTAACGGAATCAAAAAAGAAGAAGTTGTTTGGGAGGATTACATCGACCATCAGCTGATCAAGTGGGTCAGAAACAACAAAGGGACCCTAAAGGCTCTTCTCTTCTGTGTTGTTGTTGTTTTCCCCCCTCTTACCAGTTTCTTGTTCGCTTTCGTTCCAAGGTTGAGGCCAAAGAGAAAACATCTAATTCCACCCCAACCAGACAACAACTTTGCCCAGGGTTAATTGACACATCTACTCTATAGTTACCTTTCCCAGGAATCTGCCTTTGAGGTAAGTTGTATTTTTGCTCCGGTCGACAATGTACTGAAGTCCGTCATCGTGAACTGGTGGCAGCAGCAGGGTGGATGACGGGGTGGTGGCCAATGCTGATTGCTGCTGCTGCTGAGAAGCGTGATGGTGGTTGAGCAGAACGTGACTGCTGCTGCTACTGCTGCTCGTAGCGGAAGTGGGCGAACCCCCATGGGGCGTCGTCAGACCATCGCGAAGACCAGCCACCCCGGAATCCATCGACTCGTTGTTGGGCTCTTTGCATCCGGCAGACGGACTCGATGATGTGCTATTCTTCAACTGGGCGGCCAATACGGAAATCGGACTCGTCATGATGGCAGTCGACGAAGGCACTGGACTGTTGCGTTGCTGGGGTGGGTAAAGCAAATGGCGAGACTCGTGTCTCAACGAACCCATGACTTTCTCTCTCAAAAAATCAAACCCACACACAAATAGATTTATATCGGCAGAAATTTCAAACCCAAAGAAAGAAATCAAAGGCGATGACTCATTACATCAACACGTGTCTTGTGCGGAAATATTCTGCAGCCCAACGTTTTGTTCTTTTTAATGGCCGATCTCTCACAGCCACGTGTTTAATTCTTTCTCCCTCAAAAATTTAACGATATAACAATCCCTTAGAGATAATTCACGAGTGTAACATTTGGGATATTTTTTTTTTCTTTCTTTCTCTCTAAACACACTCACTCACACACACACAATATATTAAATAACGAAAAAAAAGAAATTAAAAAAGAGAGAGAAAATCGTGAACGTCCTCTCTCCTCTCTAGCACCGAACCAACTGACTTTGGAAGGGGGGAACTGCCTTAAAGCCATTGCCCCTGCCTGGCTGCTGCTGGCAGACGATGCGCATGGAACTCCGCCCACTGCCTCCAGCTATTCCCCACAATGAGCTTTATGACTTTTACTCCTTTTTCCTTTCTTCGATAAATTTTGGTGGTGGTGGAAATTTTATAAAGTGGAATCGATATTTTTTCGAAAAAACCTGTCAAAATAAGGAATAACTCGAAAAATATGTTTCAGAAAGTTTTGTTTACTGTGTGTGTGTGTGTGGAAATAGATAAAGGTTATCACCGTTATATAGATAACTGAAACTTGTCTATCCCCCCTCGCCTTTTAAACCTTATCCTCGGGTTTAAATGAATTATATTTATATGCCCCAGCTCTACATACAGAAACTTGTGTACGATTGTCTCGCTGGCTTAATTGAAGCCGCTCTGACGAGTTGTTGACGTGATGATTACATTCAGAAAACTATCCCCCTCTACAACTACTACTACCCTACATACAGACCAAACATCTAAAAAGTCCTTTAGACTTCTTTTTGTTCCTTGTAGAGAGGGGGAGAATCTGTTATTATTTTATAATCAGTACCACCATTCAAAATGATGAAGTCTTTTCACGCGATCCACACCAGTAAATAATAATTTTTTCGTGAAAAATTTTTTTTAACTTCCCGAGCTTATCTTTTATTATTGATGGGAATGTTGTTGGAGCTATAAGAAAAACTCAGCCAAGCCCGAAAAGAAAATATGCCACTACCGCGCTACACGTTATAAACACACAAAAAGAATTTCGACACGCGTATGGTCATGCCCAGACCACTGCTGCTGTCCTTGCAGGAGGATAATATCGCTGAGCTGTGTGTGTGTCAATCTGAAAAAAAAGAAAAAATAGTTGCGGTCATTGATCGTTGGGAATTGCACGCGTCAAATCACTAGCAGAGCACAAACGGGTTCGACTAAATATATTTTTTTCTTCTCTCATTTATTTTTCATTATCATATCTATATCCCTTAAAAGGTATAGAAAAAGGGAGGGTTGGAATAAGATGGACACGTTTATATATAACGACACAACTCGTTTTTTCTCTCTAGCCCCCCGATTGTGTGTCTCCATGAGAAAAATTCCGAGTAGCAACTTTTTAAAAAATAATAAACCAGGTGGTCTCTTCACCAAAAAAGATTTGGGCTCTATATACAAGGCCGAGCTTGAATTTGATTAGAAAATTATAATAACATCAAAATCGTCTTTTTCTTGTTATAAAGTCAGGCCTTTACTGGTCTAAACAAAACACTGTGCCAGCCAAAGCGTATCGAATGAAGTAAGAGTGATGCAGCAAATCGAGACGTTCCAGTCGTTTGACTGCCATGCACACAACAGCTGCAGCAGCAGCGATGGAAGAGAGAAAACTAAGCCAACCGTGTCACGCACAACTTGTTTGTTGTTTTGTTTTTTTCGTCTTTCCTAGGCGCCAGAAGAAAACAAATCCAAGATCGTGAGATAAACGATACGCAACGATGATTTTTTAACCCTTTTATATATAATATAGACAAGGGCGGTATGTATGTACGTGAAATTGTCCTTTTTTTTATGCACTGCACTTTCTGGCCGACAATAATGGACGATACGGTTCAAGTGAGCTTTATTTTCTGACACGGATAATACTCAATTGTTGTTATTTAATCTTCCAAAAAACTTGTCAGTCGCCAGCACTGAGAACGCCGGCCCAGGAAACGAACAACCGCTGCAATATTATGGCAATCATCTATAGAAAAATAACAAAACAATAACCAGAGGTCAAAATTCTATTCCAACCAAAAAAAAAAAGGTTTGATATTTTTCAAGGTTAAATTATACTTACCAATTCCACTGTGTAATCGACCAAAATGGACCAGTTTGGCGTGGGACAACATGTGAGGCAGATTACGTGGGTAAACTCCAGTGGACTCGGCGAATATCTAAATAAATATGATTTATATTTCCGATCGCGTGTGAGTACACTACGACATCAAAGAAATGTTTTTTGTGTTTTTTTGTTTCTAACCATCTTGATATTGATCCACGACTTGAAATAAGCAGGTACGACCTGTCCCGTATGGAGGAATTGACGTGGGAGGAGCTCCTTCAAGTCCCAATCGCCGCAAGTCACGACAGCGAATTCTTTGTTTAGCAGATGTTGAGATAGGAGCCATTTGTGGAAGTCTTCCATTACTTCTTTCAAGGGGGCTGCATCTTCGACCATATCCTTTCAACAGGGGGGGAACAAAAAAAAACAGATCTAATCAAGAGATAAAGGACTCGGCAACTCCCCATATTCACCTGAATAATCCCTGTGAGGCTGGTGCAGAAAGGTGTCAGGGTGGGGTGGACTTGTGGTTTGACATAGCGATGAAAAGTGCCCACTATCTCAAACCCATTTGTCTCCACATTGAGAACAGGGAACTCGATAATCTCCTGATATTTTTTCAAGGTTTCACATATCAGGGCTTTTTATCATCATCGTGCAGGATAAAAGACGAAGCAACAACACTGTTGTTGTTGCTGGTTTTATATACCTGTGGTCGAATGGTGCCACGTTGGCTATCGCAGGTGGCCTCAAAATCGAGAACCAACAAGCGTTCAAAACGTTGGCGGGATTCATTGCAGCGATTAGACAAACTAAATTGACGAGAAGCAGTTCGTGCTGATGGAATAACTAGCCACTTACCGACCGAGTTGTACATTCGCAGCCCGCTTATTAATAGCAATCACAAAGTTTGACAAGCAACAACTCCAGGAAGCTCTTAAAAAATTGTCGTTAAAAACTTGGGAAATAATTCAAGAGTCTAGTGGTTATTATTTACACTTTGTTCCGCTCTATCAAACGCCGCCACGTGATTGTGTGCGGCCGTCGACTGCTAGTTGAAACAAAAGAAAAACATTGACACCAGCAGAGCCATCTGGTGTGTTTGGCGTATCCTCACGAAAGATGTATAATAGATTGGACGGATGAGTGAATGAGAGGGCTTATTGTTGGCGCCGTTCACATATAATAAATACACGTGCCGTGAGATATATACAGGCTTTCCTAGAAATAAAATCGATCCATCATGTGTTGTGTCTGGCATTCTGATGTAATCCGAACACACACCAGGAGAGAGAATCAAAAAGAAGCAAACGGATGGATGGAAAAACAAGTTCGTCTAGTCCCTTTTTTTCTGCGCTCATCATTTTGGCGTTTATGAGGCTTGTAAAAACGAAAGTCATTAAACATCGCAATCACGAAAAACACCCGTTTATGACACTCGGCAATCTTTTTTTTTTAAATAATAAAGTTCATACAGAACGTCATAACGCAATCAGTTCTCGAATTCATAAATTCGAGTCGGAAAAATCGCCCAAATTCCCACGTGATTCAGTTCAGTACAATTTCAGAAAAAATATGACGCAGTTGCGCTGTTTATCAGCGACGCAAATATGTCGGAAGGAATGAATTAGTCGGCGGTGTAACATTATAGTCGATCCAAATATGTGCTTCGCCTAACTTATAATCTGAAACGCAAAATATCTTATAGACCGCCGTTAGAGAGAGTCGGATTGAATAACTTTTAGTAAACACTTTTGACACCGGGTTCCGATAACCTTGTGCAGTGCAATATATACAACTTCGCATCGCGCACATGTAGTATATAGTACCGGACACGTATAATATCGTCTAGGCCATAAAATCACTTTGAACCAATAATATCGATTGATGGTTTCCATGCGAGAGCCATAGACTATTTTCCTGGAAAACTTTGATGGTGGAAACTTATTGTATCAATGTAAACCTGTATAAAGGTGATTATAGTATATAGACTCGTCCATCATCAATTCGATATAGTATAACATGTTATGTAGTAGGTTGAATCGACCTGCAATCGGTCGTACGGTCACGACATGTAAAAGGGAAACGCGCGGGTCATGTCAGACTGCTCCATTTGATATCGATCGTCGGCAATCATCAGCAAACTTCACGAACAACTCATTTACAGACATGTGCCTAATAAGTCTATAGCTTTCTATACTTTATTGATATGCTGCTGCTGCTATATATGTATGTCGTAATAGCATATATATTGCTGAGCGGGAAAATTCGTGATTCATTCGAAATTGATCGTCGGTCTTCAACTTAAACTGGGCCGAAAAATGTTGTGAAAAAAAAAGTTTCCGCGAAGGAAAAAAGGAAAAAAATTCTTTTGGAAGCTCAAAATGAGAGTCTTCCGTGCAATGGATTGCCGTCAAACGGGGGCCGGGGTTGCTGCACGACGAGCTGAAAATAATAGACCGAGTTCAGAGGATATATATTTAGCTTAATATTTGCTGACAGGCTTTTATCTCCCAATCAAGGTTACTATATCGACTTATCTCGGTCGTGCTACGACATCTAATTCGTGAATTATTCTGGAATTTTTCTTGGCTGTCGTTTTCTTATGCTACAATTGGCAGTGCGGAAAAATGGTTTAAAACATTTTTATTTTATTTTTAAAAACAGACTTCAAATTAACAAAGAAGAAAAAGAAGAATAGAAACAACCAGCTACTAGACTCTTAAAGGATTGGGGTCAGCGTAGGATTTGGCTGAATAAAATGACTGAAAAATAAAAAACTTTTGTGAGATAAAGAACAAAATACATTTTCATTTTCATGACTGTCGAGAGCAGCCGGGCCTATAAGACTGATGAACCTCTAATCCCGAGTTTTTATACGATAAAAACCCAAATTTTTAGTACTACACATTATGAATGTTGTACGTGAATCATTGTTGTCGAAAAATGGGAAGTAATAACTTGTTCCATACCCTGTTACGCCCTGTTATATTCGTTCTTCCGCGCGCTCCAGTTTGCGCCGGGTTAATCACGAAGTCACGTGATGTCTGACGGATGGTCACTGGCGGATACGACGCATATAGGCCGTAGATTGATGAGCCCAACAACGTTTTGAGAAATACCTTATCGATGAAACTTTTTTTTTCCTAACAACTTATCGTTTCATCTTTTCTGTTTTTTTTTTTTGCATCTAACTCAGCTTAGTAAACTGACGATAGATGTCATTGTCTAATAGTGTACATTTCTGTTGATAGGTGGCTTTACTTAAAAGAAAAACAAAAGCATTTCGAAATAAACAAATAACAGGACTTCCTAATTTCACTAGCTCTCACTTATATAATACACGTCAAGCATTCCGGTCTGCCTACCTGTACGTATTGTCTTTCTATGTAATTTATGCTAATCTACATTAAAATTAAATGGTGGGTGAAGGCTGTTTCTGTTTTCTTAACTGGGTATCTTTCAGGAAAAACTTTTTTCTCTATAACTACTTCAACTTTATAAAATGGCACCCAACAAAGGTGAAACTAAATCACTACTTTCCAATAAGGGTTAGTGCATGCTTTGTTTTATATAATTGAATGTTAGTACACTACAAGATTCTAAATTCTCGATTAAAATATTTCAGTAGTCGAACCTACCAGAAGCTGCTGTTGCTCTAGGAAGATGGCAATTCTTTGTGTGTCCTTATTTGGTGTTGCTTTAAGCGCCATCAGTCTCAGCTTTTTTGCAGTGTCATCCTACCCTCTGCATGCATCTTGCCGTGTGGACTGGTAAGAACTGTTAACTTGAAGGTCACATTGTTGCATAACTTTTTTTTTTTCATTTTTCAAGGACTTTTGGAAAACCATGTGATGTTGTTCAAACAGCTCTAGGTAATTAAAATTAAATATTTCTTGAGTTTGAATATGATTTATTGCTTGGTTTGATTTACTTTAGTGAATCAAATGCAAAAATGGAACATGGATACTCAGAACTTGTGCGGCTCTGGACAAAAGTGTTTGTACGAGGTAACTGACAGAAGCAATAAGTCACTTTCAACATGTTTTATTGTTCAGTTCATTTCTTAGTTAATTTAATGTCTGTTTTTATAGTTCCTTACTTCATCCCCTACCAAAGTTACGGGAACGCACACAACTCCGGTGAAACGGTAAGCATTTCATGTTAAAAATCATTTAAATTAAGACAGTTTCTTTAATTTTTTTTATATTTGTAGTTATGTTGATGACGTGTCGTACACTTTTACTCCCGCCGCAGACAATTCCTGTTCCGTCCAGGTAATAATCAGAAATCATTTTGTTAAATTACTCATCCATTTCATGAGAATGCTTTGAATTTTCCCAGGGCTTTTCGACATCCCAGACGTGGTACGCAGTTCTGGTAAGTTGGAAATATTTGATTCAATTGAAAGAATAACTGATATTAACATCTTTTGTGTTTTTAGGATTATGGAACCAATTACTGTAACATCAAAAACCTTGTGGATGTAAGCAATCTGACATTTTCTATTCAATTGAATCTATTTCGCAATATTTCATCATCTACTAGCAAACACGTTTCAAAGTTATGTTCGATTAATAAGGCAATAATACTTTTATTATAGGGATCCAACCTTGGAGTCAACGATTCCAAATACAGTGAGAACACTCGTGACGCCGTATGTACGCAGTATTCTTCAGCGAATTGCGAGGTCTACTAAAATGTGGCAAATTCTCTCTACTATTTCTCTTGATAATATCATTTAAACTACATTTAAGCCCATTTCTCCCTACTGTACTTAGCCTTAAGATGGTGTAGTATCGATACCGGAATCATACAAGCATTGCGTAAAACCTGTAATGGTGTTAAAACATCTACTTGAAAATGTTAATTGAATGGATAATAAATCGTATTGCGAAAATTTAAAATCTCGCACTTTCTAAAGGGGAAAAAGAAATTTAATTGGATTTCTTTTTTACAGCTGCAAAAAATCGAATTTCAAGCTACGCAAAAAACTTTATTAATTCTGGGTTGTAAGGGAAAGTTAGCCAACATGTATTCTTCATAAACTTACGCCACAGTGAGGATATATTATTAGGGGAATTTAGAAATCTAGACATGGAAGAAATACCATGTGATAATACACAAAAATTAACTGGAATAGCCTTTTCAATCAGATAAATGACTAGCCACTGTGAAAAGTTGAAAATAGAAATTTCCTTTGCAAACAGCTATTTGTTAATTTAAAAAAATATTATGAATAGTAATAAGGAACTCATTCCATGTTAAAAGTAATGTAACGAATAAGCGATGTTGAACAAAAATAATTAACCTTCGTCCCCGGCAGTCTAAAAAAATTAATTACTGTTCAGAAATCTGAAGAAGACTATCGACGATTGCTTCACGACGCCCATCACATGCGTCAATGACGCTCTGAACTACTTGAGGGTCAAGCGTCGGAAACATGCTCATAATTTCTTTAATTTCCTGCAATTCGCAATTTAATGTAGAAATTTCAGTACAATCTCAGGATAAAAATAAAAATTGTAAATTACCTCTTGAGTAAGTGGTTTCGGGCGGGAAGCGACGGGAAGATTTCCTTGGGGAGTCACCATAGCTGGATTGGCTGTGTTGTAAATGGGCATTTGGACACAGGAAGGAGCATAGCCGGGCATGACCATCATAGGAGTTGCTATTGGTGCTTGCCCAACCGGAACAACTGTGGAATTCACTAGTGGATAACCGCCGTACGCTGGAGCCATGGCGAATCCCATAGTCCCCGGTGCAATCAGCTGTGGGGCGGCAATCGGCTAAAGGAAAAGAAGCCACGCGTCACAAAACCCCCAAAAATAACTGAAGGGCAAATGAAAAGAAATTTTTACCAGGAGTGTAAAAATCATGTGAATAGACCCTTCTTTATGTTCGCCTTGTTTGCCGCTTAATTGCAGCCACTGGTCGGCGGATTCTCCGCGGAAAACAATTTCCGGAATAGGAATCTGGCCGTAGGCAATCAGTTCATCCATTGTTAATGCGCACTCGTCGTAGACTTCAATACTAATGCTTTTCACTCCAGTCGGCAGATAACTATTGGCAAATTAAATACGTCATTTTAGTAATGACTCAGCATAAAGTTTTTATAGATTGTTTATATACCTTTGGATGCGCTTATTCCAGCGAGGGGTTCTGCCACCGCTTGGACAAGCAGGGGTTTCGTAGATTGTGTGGCCAATGCGAACACGGACATAAGGATCCATTCGAGTTACTCCGTAGTTCTTAACAAAAGAAGCCTGAAATGATCAAATGTCGTGAAATTTAATGTTGACTTCATTTTGGCTTTAGATGATTTTATTTTACCTCAACAATGGTGATGATTAGTTGACCGGCATAGCTTTGGTTGACATACTGAATATTTGCAACACGCTGCTGCTGGTGAAGTTGGATAGCCAGTTCTCTATCAATACGTTCTTGGTGAGATGGATTACTACCCTGGAGACTGTCAGGTCTTAGAAAATCATCAGGTAGATTTCCCAGCACAGCCTTTGGTACAGAGGAAAAAATAGATGGTATCGTAAACAATGAGGAAATAAACTAGGGCTTTGTTGTAACTTGTAAGAAGCTCTACAATGCCAGTCAAAGTATGTGTTTTGAGAATTTGCATTAGTTTATACACCTTTTCAATCAATTCATCCAATACAGGTGTAAAATGATTTGAAATGTTACATTGAACCCTGATTGATTGTTAAATAATTCAGTACTTGGAAAAAGAAATTTTGTGGGTTGTGGTAAGAAATCAATAGAGATGAGTCATTTCACACGAAAGTATACTAATCAACGTAGTTGCGCAAGGTGAATGACTATGCAGTGCTATACTTTTTATACAGCCTAAAAAAAAGAAATGAGTTGTGGTTACCGTGCGTTGACGATATCTACTTTGTCCAGCATTAGAGTCTGATGGAACACCAGAATCAGCACTTGCCATTTTCAAGAAGATAATTACGTTTCCAAACTTTTGTGTCAAGAGACTGTCTTCCACGGATACAGGACTACAAGCAGTCGTCAATTCGTCAACTTGTCAGTACTGTCTGCCTGTACATGTAAGTAAAAATTGTCATTGCCAGATGGCGTAATGATCTGATTTCTCCTATCTCAATTCAAACACATTTCATTAATGCTATCTTTCAAATCAAAAATGAACCCCGTAAAAACAAGAAAAAATTGTCTGTATTTCTTTCAGATCCAACAAAAAATTATTCAACTTCTTAGTGGTAAGCCGAACTTAACGATCGAGCAAACAGATATCAAAGTTTATGCATTGACTAGTTATTGACCAGTCACAAAGACAAAGTACACAAACATGAATTTTCATATCTTAGTAGGAAGATCTAGTCTTTAGTTTTTACCCGTTTATTCGTTGCTGCGTTAGTTGTTTCTCCTTGCACTTGCACGATTTTCTCTCGCATCGATCTAACTTCAGTTTCTTTTTCCTGAAAAAATTCATTTATTACATTAATGCGCTAATAAGTGATGCCAGTGATTATTGATTGAGTCGAACCATTAATCGAGATTCCGTTCTCCTCAATTTCTGTTTCAAAATCCTAATTTCCTTTTGGGTTTCCTGCTTCGACTTCACCAATTCCTCGTTGCTCAAGTACTTGTTAACAACATATTTCTTGTTCGCCAATGACGTTGAAGGATTTTCTCCTTGTTGGGAGTAACGAAGAAGAAGAGTTTGTTTAAAGGAAAAACACGATCCGCATAATCCTTGAACTTGTCGAGAATCAGGAAATACGGCACACCTGAATAAAGTTTAAAAAAATATTATAATTAATTTAACGGTGCCAGGAAGCTGGAGGATAGTCTTTAGAATAATCGATACACTTACGCGGTGGAATGCCAAAAACCATTTTTTAAGATTCCGAAATCCGTCGAGCAATCCTTGACGAAATGGCACGGGACATCGTCAATTCCGGTACATAACGGCAATGCGTCAAAAATTTTTAGAGTCTCGTTGAGACTGTTGACGGTTTCAAAGTTCCGATACAAACCACACGGAAGTTCTTTGTCGAGCGGTAGCGCATCTTGATAAACAAAAAAACTAATCGATTTTGCCTTAACGTCAATTTTGACACCTTTCCGGATAACCACAACTTCTTCTTTGACTATAGCTTCGCAACAAAACAAGATCTGTTCTGCACCTCGCATTGAGTACCAATTTTCACCCGGCAGTTTTATGGAATTCGGAATCATCACAAAGACACCCACCTTAAAAAATAAACATGTTGAGAAATAGTTGCATGACAATTAAACGCAATGTTAAGTTAGGAGAGGAATTATAAAGTTAACTTACGATTGGACCGTCGACAGGTGTTGGCGTGGTACCGCCAACCGCGACATTGAGGTTTTCGTGATTAAACTGACTAACACTGGAAGCGGAAATGCCTTCTACGTCGCAATATCCCAGGTGGGTGTTGCCTGAAGTCTTTTGCTCAAGACTTCTTTTTATCACAGTACTCGACGAATCCATGGAAATATCAGCTTCGGAGGTAGTTTTATGTCCGTTATTCATCTCATGCGGTTGATAGAGTATCGGAGGATTCTTTTCAATTGACGACTGCTTTAAATTATGTTGGTTTTGCAAAGTACTGTAAGGCAGCAATTGTTGTACTGGAACCTTTCATGATAAACACAAAATGTATGAATCTGTTGAAGAAAGGAAAAATTTTATGTCAAACCTCAGAGTTATTGTTATTAATTGCCATGGTTGAAGAATCCATTTCGAATGAAGCTGAATCAGTACCACACTCTTTAGTACTTAAACTAGCATCTTGTAGTTGTAGTCCACCCTTCAATAATCGAGAAACTCCAAAAGATAAACTGTTATCTAAACAAACAGAACATAACTTTAAAATAATTATAAATTGATGCATATGTTTTCAGGGTCATACCATTGAATATACTGGGCACTGAGTTGGGTGCCAAACTCCACTTCATTCTAGGAACAGACACAGATTTACCATTGATTACATAAATGTCTTCTTTGATAACATCTGTTTCTGCAAAGTGATTATAGCACAAAGGCAAATTTTTGTTGACTTTCAACAGCTCTTCACAACCTGGGATCTGTTTTTTCCATTCTTCTTCAATGGCAGGATTATTAGATGGAATGGTAAATATGCCTTTTGCATAATACACGCCGCAATAGCAGCACATAATCTTCATCTTGATCTATTTTTTATACAACATAAATCATGTGATTTTCATTGAGACACATGTGAACACGACGTCCCCCACGTTTGTAATTTGAATAAGAGCCGACGACGTTACTTGGCTTCAAGGTTGCCATGGTTTTTTCCCGCATTCCATAATTCCGCCGTTTTCATAATTTTTCACGATTATGCGTTCCACTTACACAGAATCCTAATTCCAGTCCCATCCCATGGCAAAGAAATAATCTTTAACAAAATTAATAATATGGATAGTTGGATACTAGCTGGCCCGACGATAAATTTAATTTTTTAATAAATATTCATATTCGACAAAGTGTAATTATTACAAAGTGTATTTGTTATCTTAGTTTCATTTACGAAAGAATCTTCAGAGAATTCTTAAGTTTCAAAAAATCCGAGTTATCTTATCGAAAAAATTACAAAATTCTTGATCTTAATCGCCTTCCAGTTTCAGCGTCACGTGAAACTTTTCATCCAAGAATCCTCCAACATCCTTTGCTCCCACCAATCCAATTTTATACCACGAACGTAAACATATAAGAGCTTCAACGATCTCGGGATTTAAATTTGTATCTGCAATTCCGAAAACATCTTTACCCAAGATGAAGGCCCTTTCGCTAGCGGCACTTGTCGCTGGAATGCCGAGAATCTCTTTAGCCATACGACCCAATCGAGGCCATCGACAAGACCGGTTGGCCCAGTAAGTGAAAACTGCAGAGGGATCACAGTCCACCGGTTCCGTTCTTTCCATCTCGTATTGTTCCAATTCATCCATTTCAAGTTTCACCACTGGACTATTTTTTGATAGAACCTTGGAAATATAGCTTTCATTAAATGCGGGTCGCTTGCCAGTGACGTTTTTGCTATTCGCGGGTTCAATAACTGGAGTCTCTTTATAATTATTCCAAACAGATTGTATCCTAAAAATAAAATACTTGGTTACTCGATATAGCGATAAGGATGTCAAAAAATTTATATAACTCACGCTGGCTTAACTCTGCTTGTGATCAGTTTCTTATCCATAGCTTGAAGTGCATCTTGCGATTCTTCACCACAATTCCAACCATTTTCGATGAAATATTGCATCTTCAGTCTCGGGTCCATAAAAGTTGCCGCCATAACAACAGGAGATGACTTATCGTAATAGGAAGCCAATTTCTGAAGGCCAGCGGCAGCTCCCTTTACGATCAACGAATGAGTGATCGATTCATGACGGCCTTTTGAAACGTCTTCCAATATCACCAACAACCGATTGTACATTGGTACAACAAGCGATAAAGTAGGAAATCCACTTCCTTCAATGTACTTGGTAATTGTGGCAAATTCTTCCAAAAATTCAAGCACTTGATCCAAGTTCTCCCAGTCTTCTTTGTACATTTCATTTCTTTGGAGATCTGCCTCTTTAGCGATTTCATCAATGGCCGGTCTCAGCTTCACAGCACGTCTGAGGAAGTAATAAGTTGAACTCCATTGCGATGTGTGATCCAAAATTGGGAGAAGATCGTGAGCAATAACAGAACCTTCGGGGAACGCCATTTCTTCTTCTTCTTCTTGATATTTTTCGTCGTGTAATCCACATGATTCTAGGACATTCTTAAATTTCTGAATCCTTCGATGCGAAGCTCGGATTGAATTGATGAGATCGCGAAGCTGTTGATGGGAAATACAAAATTGTCAATATAAAATTTAAATTCAAACGGATTTTTCTGCTTCACTTTTTGGAGAAGTATAGATACAGTCCCAAGAATGGTTTGCACGCAGATGTTCATGACATACGCGAAACATCTAACCCACAAGCCTTTATCGAAAGGTTGTGAACTGTCCTTGGTCAGGGAGACTATGTGGTCAATGAAGGTTTCATCGGAAGTCGCATTATCTGTTGTTATAGATAACATCTGGGGGTGAACCGGTGAAGGGAAGGAATTTAGTTAGAATGATTCACTGTAAAATAAATCGAAATAAAGATAAACAATACGTACTTGTTCTTGGAGTTCAAAGGACTTGATCGTTTCAAAAAAGGTATCGCCAAAATTTGAGCCGGAACGCTCGCCTATAATTTGCTTGAATCCTATTATGGCATCAATCGGTTTAAATTGTTTAGTGAGCAAGGAAACTGTGATGCCCATAAATGCCAAGTTGTTTGACGTGATCTTGAGGTCCGTTGTTAAGGCTACGTTGATTCCTTTTAGAATTGTAAAGACTTTCTCTCTTGTTTCCAAGAAAGTTGACATAAGTTTATCTATCACTGCAGCTCTGTCCATTGGCTCGTACAATGGTTGCAGACAGGAAATTAAGTCACGAAATGCAGGTTCCTCTCCCATGGAAAGTGATTCGTTGCCTGATACAATGAATTCAAGAAAATCTCTGTCCGCTTTTTCACGGTCAAACTTCAAAAACAAAAAAATTCATGTCAAATATTTGCTAAGGTACTTATGGTACAGAATAAAGATAGCCTACTTTGAACGGCGGAGCCGATTTTTTAGAGTTAGTCGGACTGCATGGGGTTGGAGTATTCTTAATTTTGTTGTTATGCATGTTCATCAAATGCCTCGAGATGACACCTGTGCCATTTCTAAGAAATGTCTTTTTACAATACATACACTTGTACCTATCAGGTTGACCTTTAACTTGAATCAAGGTAGTGTATTTCCAAATCCATGACTTTTGTTTCCTCACTTTCATGTGTGTCGCACTCTCAGAATGTGGGATATCTGTAAATATGTTAAAAATATACAAAATTATGATTATAAAAATTACTAGAAAGAAAGGATAATTAGTACCTTCTGTTTGAGCTGAACTTGACTGATCGGTGAATTCTGTAGAAAGAAGTTGAAGTGCATCATCATCACTTGTGTGCTTCTGCAAACTTTTTTTTTTGTTGCTGTAGGATTTAGGCACAGCTGGACGTTTAAATGATGATTGCTTGCCATTCTTGAGTTAAAATATGTTAGTCAAGGCAGTTGCGGTACAGAATAAAGACAGTTCAAACCTACTTTGAATGGTGGGACCAACTTTCCAGAGCTAATCATGGTGCATTGGGTATTCTTCATTTTATCAGAATGTTTGTTGATCAAATGCCTTGAAATGGGACTTGTACCATTTCTAACAAATGTCTTTTCACAATACATACACTTGTACTTTTCAGGTTGACCTTTCACTTGAATCAAGTTTGTATGTTTCCAAATCCATGAATAGCACCGTTTCTTTCCTTTCTTGAAAGTCTCACTCTCGGGTTGTGTGCTATCTGTTAGTACATTGACAACAATAAACAACATTATAATTTAAAAGATTAATGAAAGAAAGAATATTAATACTTTCTGTTTGAGCTGGACTTGACTCATTGGTACTCTCTGCTAGATAAAGTATAAGTGGATCGTCATCAATAATCTCACCATCAGTTTCAACGGTTTCAACAGTAATGTTTAGCGGCCATGTGCCAGCGGCATCGTCTATATCACAGGATTCAGGCAGACTTGGACGTTTAAAGGATGATTGCTGGTCATTTTCAGTCGACTCACGTTTAGACATAATCTAGCCTGTTTTGTTTTGAAGCTACGGCACGTGTAGGACCGGTGCAATAGACCTGCTCAATTTGATGGAGCACTGCAATTTCTTGAGCTATTGGCTTAGCCGTAGCCTAGCGTATGAGCTACGAGCCTTTTTGTTGACTACTAGATGTCGAAGCTTTTAAGGGTCAGACCCGTCCAACAAAAAAATTGTCTTGACGTTCACCATTTTTCGGGATAACATGACCCGGGCCACAACCCTCTGTGGGGGATGAAAATAGCCATTGATATGTACATGATTAAAATTTAATAGCACGCAGGTTTCAAATAATAACGAGCAAAATATAATAACGTTAAGAATTTTCAATCTCTTGAGACTTCAACAGGTCACCGTTTCGAAAAAAAATATATTTTTGTAGTCGAATTTGTCAACACGAGATGGCGGGTTTTTGACGTTTGAGCTAGTAAACACTAAACAAGAACGGATGCAAATTCCAGAAGTTTTGATTTGGAAGTGAAACAAAAGGCGGAAACATGTCATCAGCGGTGGATAATGAAAAAATTCTGCAGTTTTTACCCTTCAGTTCCGTTATCTCTAGCTCATTCTGGCACAAGTTGACTCAAATGAAAATTGATGTTTATGCTTTGAATGACGAACCTGTTGAGATCACTGGCTATTATACAAATCAGTCTACATCGTCAAGGCTTCCCGCCTGTTTAAACGTTGATTACTCTTCTTTCGAAAAGTAAGCAAGATTAATCTGTTAGCTGATAGTTAAATTTCAAAGATTGCTTTCTGAAGTCATCAGGTTGCTGATGCAGTGAGTACCAACGGAATTCTATGTCAGGGACTCCTACAGAACACAAACACCCTTGAGGCCTTCAAGGAAATCAACAAACAAACTGCCATTAACAAGTGTGGTGAACAAATCTGGAATGACATTTTGAGTGGAGCAGCTCTGTCAAACCCTAGTCTCCTAACCCGTTTTCTCTTGCTCACATTTGCAGTAACATACAAAACACATTATATAATACATTTCATGCCACTAACTATTTATAAAAATAGGATTTAAAGAAATATCAGTTCTACTATTGGTTTGCCTTTCCAACACTGGTTTTCCCGTCTAAAATCCTCTTAAATGACGAACCTAAAGAAGTGGACAAAGTTTTAACAAAAGAAGAGGTGTGTTTCTTTATAAGTGAACACAGAGACAAATGTTTACTAATGCCTCGAATATTCCTTTCAGCTTCTTCAGTTCCAGCAGGCTTACGATGAATTCAAGTCCTCATATGGTCAGAGTGCTTTTGTGGTTGAGAAGAATACTGAATTAGGATACAAATGCCATCCTTTGAAAGAACTGGCCAATCTCAAAGATATTACGTGGATTGGGTTTTGTGACCCGTCTTCCCTACCTACCAACCCCGGATGGCCACTGCGAAATCTTTTAGCTTTATTAGCTCATCACCATAAAGAACGTCTCGTTGGCCTCTCTATTCTCTGCTGGCGTGATGGAGTGCGCGACGGACAACGCCGAGTTGGCTCTAGTCTCTTAATAGAAATCAAAGATGTCGTCTATCCTGGCGAGACCGATTCCATACCCAAATGTCTCGGATGGGAGAAGAACGAACGGGGCAAACTTGGAGCTCGAACGGTGAATCTCAGCAATTCCATGGATCCCGAACGCTTGGCCGAATCAGCCGTCGATCTCAATTTGAAGTTGATGAAATGGCGTTTATTACCGGAGCTCAACCTGGATCTCATCCAAAATACCAAATGCCTACTCCTCGGAGCTGGAACTCTTGGTTGTTATGTCGCCAGAACGTTGATGGTATCACACTCAATTGATAAATGCAATTTAATCAATTTGAATTCAATTTGTTTACACATTTGTTTTAGGCATGGGGAGTCCGTCACATTACATTTATCGATAACGGACGAGTCTCATATTCCAATCCGGTACGCCAATCGCTTTTCAGTTTCGACAATTGCCTCAACGGAGGTCAACCCAAAGCTGAAAGTGCTGCAAATACTCTACGTAAAATCTTCCCTGGAATGGTTTGTTTTTATCCAAAATTTTAAATTTTCTATTCGAAATTGATGAGATTTTAATTGGAGTAGATCAGTCGAGGGATCGATTTGCGCATTCCGATGCCTGGCCATTACGTCACAGATGCCGAAGAAGTTGAGAAGGACGTCCAGATGTTGGCGGACGCAATCGATGAGCACGACGTCGTCTTCCTGTTGACTGACACGCGAGAAAGTCGTTGGCTGCCTTCCATGTTGTCTGCTTATCGCGGAAAGGTTTTTAAAAATAATAAAACAAATAATAATTTATCATAGTTTTACAATTTTCCTTTTTAAGGACGTAAAAATTCATTCACAAAAAAGAAAATTTATTTAAAATAGTTTTTTCTGTTTACAGCTGGCCATCAATGCCGCCTTGGGCTTTGACACGTATTTGGTTATGCGTCACGGACAAAGAGAGCCGTGGAATCCCGGTCAAGTTCAATCTGAAAAATCGAAAGGCGTCATGCGGGGAGCTCTGGCTGGTCGCCAGCTGGGCTGTTATTTCTGCAATGACGTTGTCGCTCCTGGCAATGTGAGTATTCTTATTTTTTCGCAAAGGGAGGGGGTCTGGATATCGTGACGTTTTGACGTGGAATTCTTCCAACTTGTTCGTATATATTTTTCTTGTCCATTCAGTCGACCAAAGATCGGACCCTTGATCAACAATGTACCGTCACGCGACCCGGCATTTCTCTGATCGCCTCCGGATTGGCTGTCGAATTGATGGTCTCTGTTCTCCAACATCCTCAAGGGTTCGTTTTCGTTTGTACATCGACACCAAACATATCATTGCAATTGCTCATTGTTACCCCGCCAGACATTCGAGTAATAATATCCGTCCGTATTTCCTTCATTCCGACAGGGGAAACGCGTCGGCTGAGATTTCCACCGATGCCATGACAACCGTCCAGCAACACCAGCAACAAGAGTTGGAAAAGAAGGAAGCGATTAATAGCAGCCCGCTCGGTGTCGTACCTCACTCGATTCGAGGTTTTCTCCACCGACACCAGCAAGTGCTTCCGGCGACGGAAGCATTTTTCAATTGCACGGCTTGTTCACCGCTCGTCATCCAGCGCTACGCCGAAAAAGGCTACGCCTTTTTAGCCGAGGTTTTCAATGATTCCGATATCCTGGAACAGGTGTCCGGATTAGCCGATCTTCACAAGGACATTGCTACCATCGAGGTAAATTATTTTATCCCAATTCTGAAAATGTTACAAACAAATTTGAATTAATCCACTTTTCAATTCAGGATTGGGATTATCCGGAAGAGTCTGAAGGATCAACAGATTAGATTAGCAAATATGAAATTTATTCACACATTGTATTCCTCGCTAGAACTGAATGTCATCACAATGTCGTAACGAGATGTCAAGGAAAATGTCTCTCTATCGAAATTAAATCGAAAAATACAAAGCAAAAAAGAAATATTATAATTGATAGGAATTCCAACAGAAGAGAGGGGGGTAAAAAAAAGATCACGTATGGAAAGATAATCTTTTTTGTCACATCAAACACACACACACACACAAATTACACATCAACTCGAGGATTTTGAAAAAAGTTGAAAAATCGAAATACCACATCAAGTTTTTTTCTTTTTTTTTTAAATTTGGCCAAAAAAAAATATTTAAAACCAACTGAAAAATATCTAATAAATAATCAAATTGGAACTGATTTCGGATTTTAATTAATTATTAAAAGTTTGCTGTTTTTTTTTTTTTAGTTTTTTTTTTCACACGCACACACAAAAACTCTCTACCGTTAAAATATTTTCGTGATCGATTATTTGAAAAATAAAAGAGAAATAATATTAAGTGAGAAGAAGTCCTTGTCGCTGGGCTGATGACGGTAGTGGAGAGCCTGGCTGGGAGTCGGTGTTGGCCTCCTTTTCCTTGGTTTCACTCTGCAATTTGAGCCAAGTTTCTCCAAGGGCTTTGGCGAAATGATCATCCACTATTGAAACCAAAAAAAGGTTAGAAAATGAAAGAAATTTTTACAAATATAAAATTGTTGTCCTTTTTGCTTTACCTGAAAGTCCTGTGACGTTGACAGTGGATGGCATTTTATTGGCCGCCCCACCGTCGCGTGAGGATGAGTCATTGGTGGTCGTTAAATTGGAGGTAGACGACGATGAAGACGATGGCGACGACGAAGCAAACAGGTGAGTGTAACGTTCGCCCAGCGATCGCCGGAAATGTTCGTCAATCACCGGGTCGCACATACCTATATTTGGTCAAGAAACAAATGAAAATCGTTTTATTATTATGTCAGTCGTCCTTTTTTTTTCCGAGAGTCGTGAGCTGAATGTCAACGAACTCTGGTCAAAAGGGACCCACTGTCAAGTGGTGGCCTTCGAACAACAACAACAACAACAACAACCAAACTTCTTTCTTTTTTTTCTCATCTATTTTCCCCTCTCTCCTAAAAGGTGTTGATGATTATCGATCGTCCAGCATGTACACACAGCTGGCTGGCGCGTCCATACGCTCCTTCTATAACCCTCCTGAAGATAGGAGCCCCACAGCACCCCATGAATGAAAACGTTTTCTTCTTCTCCAACAAAGAGAAAAGACCAAATGGAAGGGCGACCTTCATCGCTTCAAGCGCTTGGTTCGATTCCGTTTTCAACCGAGTTTTCATCCAACTTCTCTTCTTTGGCTTCTTCTTCTTCTTCAACTATTGTTGTAGATATTTTTTCGAGCAAAAGGGTAGGATTTCTTCTTGGGACCCTTACCTGTGATCTTCTCTCCCCCCCAACCATCAACACTTTCCGAAAGGTAAGAAGAAGAATATACAATATATCGATCGGCCTTGAGGGTATGGGGGGTTCTCTTCTTTCCCTTAACGTTGAAAAATGGTAAACAGCCGCGCGGGACTTTTGACCCCTTTTAACAGAGTAAGGAAGAAGAAGGGTCCACCTTCTTTTTTCAGGAGAAGAGAAAAACTCCTCCCAATCAGCAATTAGCATTGGCTCGGAAAAAGAAAGAACCGACCAACATAAAAGAAATCTTCTTTCTGCACTTGTATTGTTTCCCTGTTTGAAACAATCGCTAGATATGGGGCTCGGCTCCTTATAGGAGCCCTCCTGAAATGAAAAAAAGTAAGTTACCGATATCAAAAAGTGCGGCGGAGCGCAATGATCCGGAGAAAATCCACACACACAAAGGAACCAAAAGATGGGGTGGTGGTACACACACACACACACGAGGGTTGTTGGTTAGGTACATCTAACACACATTGTCTTCGTGATTTCCCCCCACCGTCCACCTGTGTGACCTCGCCCGAGGCTAGCCTCCTTATTTTCTTATTTTTTCGGTGGCGCCACTGAACTAGAGGGGAGAAAATATCTTTGGTGAGCCCCGTCTGCTCCTCCTCTTCTTCTTCTTCTTCTTCCAGGTAATTAAAAGTTTCACCTTCCGAGAGACGAGCTTTTCCTCACCCCCCATATATCGCCCAGCACACACGGCCCTCCTTTTGTTTCAACAAAGAAAAAATAATAGAAAACGAACCTGAGGAAATGATTTCGCGGCGTTGTGGAGGAAGTCTAGCCTCTCCGTCAGCTGTTGGACGCGAGCGAACTGGTGGTGGTGGAGGAGATCCATTGCCTGCTGTGGTTGTCCGAGCTGACTGGGAGGCCGACGAGCTCGTACTGCCGCAAGGACTCGGACAGCTGGGAGCCGGACTCGATCGCAAACTGGAAGCGCAAGTGATGACAGAAGGTCGAGGACCTGATGAACTTCCGTAATCCGGTGGACTGGGATATCTCAGCGGATAGGACGGAAGGATTCCAGTTGACGATCCAGCCGCTGGATAAGGTGGAGGTGATGCTCGACGTCCAGTGCTCATATCCAGTGGTCTGTCCACTTCATCAGCCGTTTCCACCGGAATTCTCCTTTTTTAATCAAAATAATCAAATGAAAATGAAGTTGAATTGGAATTAAAGTTAAATGTAATTTACTCTTTGCGAGCCCTGGCGGCGGTAGAAAGCAATTCGTGATGGCGTTCGTGACGTCTTCGTTCTTTCTTGGTCCTCGTCGGGAGTTCTTTATTTCCACCCCCATCATTGTCAGCACCGACCCGATTGGATGTTAAATCCCGATCATCTATTAATTAAAAAGAAAGCATTAAAAATGATTCAATTCCACACCAATCAAAATGACAAAACGATTGGGGAGGGTAGTAGGTAATCACCATCGCTATCTGACCACGGCTGCCACAAAGGCTTTGGTCTGACGGCCGCAGGAGGAGGATCGTGAGGAGGAGGAACTCTCTGTTGACTGGGTTCGTGGTGGCTGGCCATCGGCCTGCCGTTCGCCCCGTGAAAGACACAATTGAATAGCGTTCGACGACAGGATCACCCACCCAAAAACAACACTCAACCGATTCAATTCAAAGCCAAAAACAAAATCCCGACACGCACAACAACCTGGACCGAGTCACGTCATTACACCAGAAACTCGGTCAATCAACTAGAGCCCAAAAACGTTGGTGTCTTAATTTTTCAAACTGTGTGTGTGTGTAAATCCAATTCGACCAAAGTGAAGACGTCAGAGAACGAGCGTCATAGAAGCGCGTCAGGTGCACCAAACGAAACAAAAGACACACACGGGGTGCACAGAAGCCAGTTTTTCGGGTCAAGTTGAATGCGTTATGACGTCACAAAACACTAACAAACACACACACACACACACACAAAACTTACACACTGGACGTAAGAGCGAGAGGGAGGAAAGGCGCGGGCCGTCTCACAAGGCGCCGCATCTCGAATGCCTGCCTTTTCGATAGTGGGCCAACACGAAATGCAGAAGAAGAAGAAGCGCCACAGATTGCAGCGCCACCGCTTCACAACAGCCGCCCCGAGAGGATTTTTCTTCTTCAACCACGCGGTTGGCCACACCACAGGTACGCCACCTGTCCCTAATACCTCCCCCTTTCTTCTTCTCCCCCCCTCTTCTTCTTCTTGGCCAGAAAAATGATAATAATAATAATCATAATAAATACGAGAAAGGCTTTTTTTAAAGTTGTTGGTAGAAATTCGAGTCTACGAAAAAAATTTGGACAAGTTCATTGTCTCAGAAAATAGTTTTTAACTAATCCACCGTTAATTGTTGGGCTTTTTTTCATCAGTCATGCGAAGGCCACGTGATTGGTTGGTTCAACAGGTGGCTACCGACGCAACGAATTTTTCTTTTTTTGTGTGTTGGGGACCATCTCTTAAATAACAATTCTCTGACTCATTGAATATAAAATAAAAAAGGTTTCTCGGTACTGAACCTCAAAAGCGGAAATGGCAACATAAATTGCACGAATAACTTTTTCCTTTAGTGGTTTGAGATTCTCGGAGAAACCATAATCAAAGAAATAAAATAAGTAATCGATTCTTTTCGGGTCGGCCTCATATTATCAGTGTGAGTCGACTTGAGGTCTGCCATTCGTCTTTTTTTTCCAGTTAATTTTGAAAAATATCCCTTCGATTGTGAATATCAGTGTCGGTTGAGTTCCCAGACTTTTCTTTCTTTTTTATTTTATCTTCCTGGGCTTGACGTCATCAGAGAGGGGGGATAAAAAATGTCTACTACTACTACTAGGATACTACTGTGTTATTCGTCACAAAAGACTTCCTTTCTTTCTCACACGTTTCCCCCCGTCTCGGTGAGTAATCGACCACCGTCAATGCCTCGAGTCGACGCCATTAATCACGTGGACGCCATTTTCTACCTTTTTGTATTTTATTCTTTTTTCGTTTCTTTTATTTTTGGTCGAAACAGTAAGCCATCTAGCGGTCAAAATTACAACCTTTTGTCCGCCACCTAGCGGTCGAATAAACAACTATGCCCAAGTCCAGTTATTTTTGAAAAAAAAAAACCCAGAAACATTTGCTGTGCTCTTCCCGAAATTCTCAAGTTTTTACAGAGCGTGAAAAGGGGACCGTTCGCCATTGCGCCTATAGCCCCCGTAGTGCGTAAAAAGTCAGGAATGCGCACGGTAATCCTCTTGTTATAGCTTTTTCACGCTGGAAAGCGACAAGTCAGCGTTGCCAACAGAAAAAGAGAAAAGGAATAGAGCTCTCCTAACTACTACTTCAAAAAAAGAGAGATGGTGAACATTTGTGCTTGCATTGCTTACGGATGACCTTTAAGGTCCTTGGAGATAATTCAATTAAAACTTTCTTTTCTTTCTCTCTCGTTTTTTCCTAGTAAAATAAACTTTTTAATAGATAGGGAGGGGGGACTACTGGAAATAACAGGAGGAAACGGAAACTGGGATTCATTAAATTTATAAAGAAGAAAAACGAAAAGATGAAACCGGATCGTTCCACACATACACACGAGGACACCAAAGTTAGAAGGGGGGTGTTGGATAGCCCCTTTTCTTCCATCCATCCGGCCGGCTGTGTGTGTGTGTTAGTACAACAGCCATTTTCCGTTCACAATTGGGTTATAAGGAAAAAAGCTGAATGTTGTACATGTGTACAAGCCAGCGTGGGACTTTTTTAATAGTCTGTAAATAGCCGTCAACATATGGAAAAATAGAGATCGGACGGGCAGATGGGGCACACACACACAAGGACGGACATACTATCCATAGTGGGGGGTTATAACCGAGGGGAAGAAAAGTATAAAAAGGGGAGCATATATATAAAGGGAAACTGGTCGATATATTTTTTTTCCCGTACAGCTGCTACTACCCCCTAGACACAACCTTGTGTCGCATGCAATCGCCTCCTGAAATTATGAAGGGGACAGGACAGACACACAGCCCCAAAAAAGGCCAACCCAATTTCTTTATGGATATCAAAAATCCTTGTGTGTGTTGATTGGGAGACTCGTTTGACAGACTCTCCGCATTCCACAGTTAGTACACACACTTCAACAGCGTGTCTGTGTGTTAAAAAAGTGACTTTCTTTATGGCTGGAGGGCACGGAACGCTAGCACCAACCAATCCCAATAACATTGACATTCCTGACATTTTGTTCCGCCGTGAGCGCGGAACGCACACCGAAAAAAAAGAAAGAAATAAAAATTCGATTTGATATTTCGTACCTGGTCCCCGAACCACATTCCTCTGTAATCTTTTTAATCCCAATCTTCCAATTTTCTACCTTTCAAAAAAAAAAAAACGAACAAATTTGAAAATTTCGGTATTTTACCTTTGTGTTTGTTGGCAGTTGATTTGTGAAGTTGATCGTGAATGAGCGTGGCAGCTCTCGACAGCACGTCCAACGGCGTCTCCATAGCGTCGTCGACTGTTGGAGGTTGGATTTTACACGACGCGCGCGCGCAAACGTTGGCGATCGATTTCCGAACAACAACAACAACAACCCAAAATCAATGATCAACACACACACACCCACAAACTGAATAATTTCACGTGAAAAATCAAAAAAAGAAGAAGAAGCTGAACCGACTGACTCGGCAATCTGCACACGAATGAGAAAGTCACAACTGTGTGCGGTTGGTGTAGCTCAGGAATTCGACAGACAACCTTTTTTTTGACTTAGTTCCTTTTTTCTTCTCTTGTGTGTGTGTGTGTGTGTGTTGTTGTCAGCTGCTGCAGACAGAAAAGAGAGTCGCCCGGCTCTACTCTATAACTCTGAGAGAGAGGCTAAGAACCGGCCAGGAATTTCCACCATTTGGCACCGCCTTCTTTCCCCTCTTTCACAACGGACCACTCCCACTGTACACACACACGCTCCCGGGGCTCTCTCTTGGGGGGGGGGAACAACAAAACAGCTGATTGTGTGTGAGTCTCACGAAATAGACTCAGCGCCATTCTTAAAGGAACACACACATACACACACGGGACTCACGCATTTACACACTGTATTTTTAATGTACACACATTCCACACTGTCGGGATGAATGTGGTTTTGGTTCACTTTTTCGGATACCCACAAAATAGCCAAAGGGGATTCTTATTTTTTGGGTTTTTTTAAAACCGAGGATGGAGTTGATCGATCGACGCCCACTTTTTTTTTGTACCTTAATATATTTTTATCTTCTTTAATAACTCTTTTTTCTTGGGAGAGTATTATTTTATTTTGAAGGTTTTTTTTTTCAATTTTGTCTTAGGGCTCAGCAAAAATGCCGTCTGCTGTACCTAGGACGCCATCACGCGGTTGGAATGTCAACACCACGTGACTCTCCCCCAATTGGTCAGACACCGACTCCGCCCCTCTTTGGAAACAAAAAGAAAATGGAAAACGACATTCTTTCGCATTTCAGCCTCCCGTTATACATTTTACTTGGTTACTTCTGCTGGGGCTGTAATGCACAGACTCTCTGCAGAGCTAGAGATCGTGAAAGAATCCCTTATTCGACTCGGAAGGCCATACAGTTCACGCTTTCTCTCAAACAAGGCCTTTTGTTGTGTGTAGATCACGACACGGGTCACGATCATTTCCCAAACGCCAGAGAGGGCCAAGCCCGCGTGGGAATCGAATACGAAAAAACAAAACTGGCTAGAACTAGAAGAGCATGAGCCAAGTCGCATATTTCCCAAAACATTCTTTCGAATCTTTTCAACAATTTCGTTATTTGTTTGCTCGGTAAAAGAAAAAGGAAAACTTGTTGCTGCCGACCCAACAGCTGATAGGCGTCCCGTCATCCCGTCCCGTTGTTGATTGGAGTGGTTCCAGCAACAGATAACGACGATGCTGATTCACTAACGAAAACAACAAGTCGAAAAAATATTTTGGCACAGCGTTCTGCGTGAGTTGGACAAGGACCTTGTTCATCATCATCTTACGCCAATCTTTACCTTAAAAAAGTCAGTGCACGTAAACAAGTGGATCAGAGCAGCAGGTTGACCAAAAACATCAAATGATGGCCGCTGCTAGTACAACAGGTCGATCGATATTTCGAATACGACACTACGACTGCATTGGATTCGACATGGTATTCCGTTAATCATTTTAAAAGTTTTTAAAAAGTGAATTTAATTAAAATTGTGAATTACACAGGATCACACGTTATGTCGGTACCGACTCGGAGCAGTTTTCGAAATGGTAAATTTTAATTGTTTTGATTATGGTTTTTTTAAATTTTGATTAATTTGATAATGGAATGATAGGAATATCAAGCTTTGGCGGATTATTTGATCCGGGAGAAAGGCTACGACGCTCGTCTCAAGAGACCTCTGGCGGAAGACGCCAATTTCTTGCACAAAGGCATCGTCATGGATGTCGACTTTGGTAATTTCGTCAAACTGTCGGCTGACGGTCGCGTCCTTCGTGCCAGTCACGGGACCCGGGTGATGACGGACGCCGAAATCACCGGACAATACGGACCTCTACGATCCGACGAGTCGCTCCGGCAAATGGCCGCCGATCCCATCGACGCCACCGAAGGGCCCATCCATCGAAAGTATCGACCGTTTAAAGATTATTTCGATCTACCCGCACTCGTCATGTGCGCACGCATCGTCGACTTGCTAGACTACGCCAACGGCAATAAACCTCTAGAAAAATACAATTTCTGGAAAGACGTCCTCTACGGATTGGTCGAAATGTTCAGCAGGTTTTCCCCCATCAAATTTACATAATCAAAAAGAAATAATAAATTAATTCGTGGTTTCTATTTTCAAAAAAGGGATAATTTGAAATTGAACGCTGGAGGCTATTACCCGAAAATCAAACTCAATCCGGAATTGTACCTGAGGCCGTGCGGTGATGGACTCAAGAAATGGTTGACGGAAGTCAAAAAGAAACAAGTGACGTTTCTCATCAGCGGATCCGATCCCGACTACGTCCAGTGGGTGGCCAGTTATTGCCTGGGAACCGATTGGAAAAACTATTTCGATTACATCGTCTGCGCCAGTAGAAAGCCTGGATTCTTTAGCGGGAACAGACCGTTCCAGCGATGGAATCATTCCAATTCATCGGCGGGCGGAGTCGAGGATCAGGAAATTGAACTGGAAGAATTATTGCCCATCAATAAGACAATCTACTTGAGAGGCAATTGGAATCAATTGAAATCTTCCATGGCCTGGTGCTGCGGAGTGGACCACCCCAAGGTCCTCTACTTTGGCGATCATCTCATCCAGGATGTCCTGGCCGCCGACACGAGTCGATTGGACGTCGTTGCCATGGTGGAAGAATTGGCGGCCGAAAGTCAACCCAAGAAAAGTCCCCCGATCGATGGCCTCTGCTCCTACAAAAGGTGGGGCTCCTTCTTCTACGACGAACGAGGCCCGGATAGCAACGGTCCTGGACGGCTGCCGGTCGATAGGATGAACACCCTGTGGAGCAATTTGATCGCCCAACACGCCCGGCTCTGCATTTCCTACATGGAGGCGATTTCAGATTACCCGACCGATCACGAATTCGCCACCACTCAAAATGGACATACGAAATTCCTGGGATTCTTGCCCAGTCTTCCAACTTGTTTATTGTAAAATGTCTGTGTGTGTGTGTGTGTGAACCAATTCCTTTAGCGCAAATCGAATGGAACGTGAATACAAAACTCAAGCGTGTGCGTGTCTATAACAGCTGGGAAATTTATGCGATCATTTCTATCCTTCCTTTTAACTCGGTTCGTAATGGCCACCATTTTCTTTACGGGAAAATTCCAGCTATAACGAGTTCTCGGCTGTTTTTAAAAAAGTCGTGAGCTCGTGATTGAGACATCGTGATGAATTACTCATGCAACGTTTCAGCATCAGGCTTCCCAAGTTAGGTGATAATCTACGACGTCAAATAACCTTAGGTTAGACACTTGGTGGTTAAAAAGTTTTTAGTCGGAATTTTTTCAACGTGACTCATTCTTCACTTACATATCGTCGATATGGGAGATAAGAGCCTACTACAATGTATAGGCACGGCAAGGCATTAATTTTTGTATTTTAAAAAGGTGAAGAATGTACATCATTCATATTTTTCCACTCTTTCTTCTGAGAAAAAGAACCGATGACCGCACCCGATTCATCACTGCCGTAATAGCTGTCTTGAAGTGTCTAACCCACTTTGAAAGTCAAACATCCAGCTGGTCCCGCTTCATGATTATGTGTAGTGCTTTGTTATAACCGTTACATATCGCCCGTTGGGTTTGAGTCTGCAGCATACCAAATTTGTAGAAAGGGTTTGGCAAATCAAGCAACCAACAGACTTCATTAAATCGATAGATATCGGAATGTTTGCGGTGCTTATTTCTAATGAATTTGAGCAAATTTTTAATGGTCGTTTTAAAAAAGTTACGTTCAATATTTAATACCGACAAAGAGAAGCAATTTGACAGGAAAAAGGTTTATGTATGGATGGATCAGCAGGGCTAGCTTTTCAACGAAGATTAAGAAAATGCTCTATCACTCATCTACTTATATTTTTAAATATAATCACTCGACGTTTCTAGGGGTTTATTCTTTCTGGGACGCATAAGTAATTGTGTACGGCACTCCTCTTTCGTTAAGAGGTAATAAAAGTCAGCTTAAAATAAGGAGATTATTTAAAATTGAAAAATGTACGGAAACAACACAAAACGAACTTAATGGCCCTCTTATTCGGTGAATACGGCAGAACTGGGACTTAACTGTTTTTGGAAATTTTTTAGAGATTAAATTTTAAAATACCGTAGTTACCGGTATTCCACACTCCACGGTAGATTTATCTAATAAATTGTTGGATGTAGTCCTAGTGACTATCTCATTCGAAATTCGACGCAGTAAAAATTGACGTGTTTCATGACATATCTAAAACTGCACACGTACAAGTACAAACTACGCACAAAAACATTAACGCATAGAAATAGGACAACAAGTTGCCGAACCGGTAAATCGCGTTGCTTGATATGTCTGTCAAATGGAATCCCCCGTGAGGATTGTTTTTTAATTACATCCGTTAAACATAAATAAATAAATGCACATAAATGCATCCGGAGAATTCAAACAAGAATTGCGTAAAAGACCTAGAAGCATTCAAATATTTTTAATCAATGATTCAATTGCCATCTATCAATGATGACAAGAACGAAATCAGAACGCAAACAGCTGATCTGTCAAAGTCATTTGCAAACAGATTATCATTGAGTCATCAATATACTTCGTCATTGAATATTTAGCGTCATTGGCCTATTGAACACGTTATCTTGATCTCGCCTATAACTTTTGATCATTTGTGAACCTTAACAAGCATTTTTACTGTTGATGGAAGATGGCTAACAGCAATTTCGGCACGTCATCCTACCAAGCCGGCCGTGAAGGCGACTTCTCAAAGTTGTCTCAACAAATCGGAACGAATATACAGAAAATTTCTCAAAATGGTAAATTTACAGCTTTACAAAATTGCCTGAAATCAGACCGAACATTGATGCATATAATGTTTTAATTTTCCTTCTCTACTAGCATCGTCTATGCAAAGAATAGTCGTTCAACTGGGAACCCCAGCTGATAATCAACAACTTAGAAACCAATTGTGAGTTATAAAATGTGTTTCATGGAAACCCAATAAATAACCATATTTTACATTATAGGCATCAAATTCAGCATTACACTGGCCAGTTGGCCAAAGACACCAGCAAATCATTGAAAGATTTGGGTGCTATTTCTCTACAGTCATCGGAACAGGTCTTTTTGATTTCTCTATGTCGTCAAAATCACCCTTTAAAACTAGCAATTTTATATCTAGAGGGTCTTCAAACTCCAACGAGAAAGGCTTTTGAATGACTTTACAGCTGCATTAAACAGTTTTCAGAGCTTGCAGAGAGAAGCTGCTCAACGTGAAAAAGATGAGGTACATTTGAACACTTAATGAAAGAGAAATAGAAATTTTCCACTTACCATTGTTATGACACAGGTCAAAAGAGTTAGAACTGCTTCGATCCTCAACCCTCCAGAGAGCTCAAAGGAGGCCTTGGTTGTACTTGATGAGACCAAATCTCAACATTTCCAATCGTCGCAGCAGCGCCAGATGCAAATGCAAGAAGAGGAGGTAGACATTCAAGCTCTTGTTGAACGCGAAAGAGCTATTCGCCAATTGGAGGTAAAATTAATTAACCACTAACTCATTAGTTAAATATTGAGAGCGCCCATAACTACGTTGTACACTGAAGGGGGTCTTGAATATTGTGACAGTAATAGGAGGGGGGACAAGCAAATTTGACGTCCCTACCTGCCGTCTGTTTCAGAGAAAAACGTTACAAAAATTTTTGTTGAAAGGAAAAGAAGGTCATTTACGTAAGATCATTTTGAAGGGAGGGGGTGGATTCCTTGGGGACAGATTGGAATGGGGGGAGGAGGGTACAAAATTTTTGAATTTTGCGTGACTTAATTAATGGATATTTAATTACAATTTATCTAATTTCAGTCTGATATCGTTGACGTCAATACCATCTTCAAAGAATTGGCTACGATGGTCCACGAACAAGGTGAAATGATTGACAGTATTGAAGCTAATGTTGAAACTGCCCAAATGCGCGTTGAAGAAGGTACTAGCCAATTGGCCACTGCTGCATCTTATCAGGTAAATCAAATTCAAAATTTAATAGATTAAGATACTCAAAATAAATGTTACTATTTCGTTTCCAGACAAGAATACGTCGAAGAAAATGTATTATAGCAATCATAGCGGCCATCGTAGTGATGATAATAATTGGTATAATTATCTGGCAGTCACGTTAAAAATTCCAGCATCCTTTTTAATTTGAATCCTTCCTCTATATTTCATTTCCCTGATTAATACTAACAATCACATACATTATGAGCAGTGGCTACACTCATTCCAATAATGCTATATTCTTCTTTCCCTCCTCCCCCTCAGTCATTCATCAGACATCAGCTCATCTGTAATCCCGGATAAATGTATTATAAAATCTGATAAGAAATGGGCGAGAAAAGCTATTGATGTTATTTTCGTGAAGTTCCTTCATATGTATTATTCCTCGTAGAGTCCCCCTAACGAATCATTATTTGGATGTGTGGATTTAGAAAAACCGTTGCGTTTAAACATAACGTATAGCACCAGCCCGAAATACACAGACCCATACGTTTAACCCCGTTAAACTATGCATTAGTACGTTTTTCTTTCTCAAGTTCGGAAACACCAAACACGGAATTTTAAAAACAAAAAATTTTGAAATTAAATCAGCGGATTTCATTCGCGCTTTTATTTCAAATTACAAACACGACAAAATGTCAGAAAATTACCATGAATTAAAATGGTTGCCACCTGTTTCGGCACTTTTTTTCGGCACTTCGATTTCGTCGTTTTCGGCACTGTTTTTGTCGTTTTCGGCACTGTTTTTGTCTTTTTCGGCACCGCCGCCAGATTTAGTTCCAGGCGTCATGTTTTTGGGAGGGTTGCCAGGCGTGTGTGTTTTTCCGTTTCGGCACTATATTTTTCCGTTTCGGCACTATGTTTTTCCGTTTCGGCACTACGTTTTTCTGTTTCGGCACTATTATTGTATTTATTGTATTTATTATTAGATTTATTTATTGGATTTTAATAAAATGTTGTCAAAATTTTAACACCCCAAATTGGAGTGCTGATGCTTTAAACCACTCAACTAACTAGACATTTCAATCTGATAAAGTTGGTTAGACTAGCGATGACTCCGGGATGTTAGTTTTCGGATTCTGTTCCAGTTTTAGTTTCCGTTTCGGCATCGTCGCAAAATTTGTATTCCACCAGGTGTCGTGTAAACACAAATAAACACACACCGCGCCAACCTTACACCATGGCCTACTGAAATAACGGCCCAACAGCTCGCTATCTCCCTGTTGCCGAATGGTTTCAGCCCCTACCCCTTCCCATCCCCTACTTTTCATAGCCAGAGGGTCGTAAGTTCCTTCAGAAAGTTCCACATTCCATGGAAAAGTTCCACATTCCATGGTATGTGGAACTTCAGTAGGCCATGCCTTACACACACCACATTTAAAAAAAAAATAAGAAAGCAGAACGGCACACCCTAGAAGGCTCTACCCCCCAAAAAGCTATTATCTAAAACATGTCAGAGCGCCCCTAGCGGCCTGACGGTGCAATAGCGCGGATAGTAAATTGACATGAATGAATCGAGTGATTTAATCACATGATTATTGTCCAAAAAACTTCCATACGGGTGGCACAGAATTGGTGCCGAAACGGTGAAATTTGGTGCCGAAACAAACAATAGTTTTTCATGTTCGAGGACGTATGGTTTGCATGGGGTGCCGAAACGGTTGAAGTTGGTGCCGAAACGATCGAAATTGGTGCCGAAACGGTCAAATTTGGTGCCGAAATGGACAATATTTTTTCATAATCGAGGAAGTGTGGTTTGCATGGGGTGCCGAAAACGACGAAATCGAAGTGCCGAAAAAAAGTGCCGAAACTGGTGGACACCATTAAAATTATATGTTTTGGGGCAGTCATTGCATTTCAGAATCTGAATTTTTGAAATTCTTAACTAAAAAAATGTCAAAAACATGTTAAATTATAGTAAGCGTATTGCGTAGTTTAACCGGTAAAAATATTCTATCTTGCAGATAATTCGAATTCGACCCACACCTGCTAACCTACAAACGACAACGACGTTACCTCGCGACCTTCGTTGCTCCAGTTCAGTCTGGTTCAGTTAACTTATAATAACTGCTCTGAATTCACCATTAGAAATCGCATTTTCGAGGGAAAATCTGTCATCAGTGCACTACCTATTACGTCAAAGTTTAGTTGTTCTGCAAGTTTCGAGTAAGCTCAATACAAGCTTGCATTTGTGTATGTTGGTAACTATGTAGGTCATCAGTGAAAGGGAAAAACTTTGTTCCATGATTATTACAGCTGTTTGATCAATAGGAGTCGCGAGAAAATTGTTGACTTCAAAACAGACTTAAAGTGATTTTTTTCCCTTAAAAAACAGCAAACCAGACAGAAAACTATATAGTAAAAATGGATTCATCACAGCCTATTCCAGTAAGTTTTGCTCAAATGGAAAAAGATCTTATTTCTGCCCTTGAAAGTGATGCTCACAATCAGCTAGAGAATGAGGCTAAACTCAGAGCCATATCTCAGCGGGTTTCATATGATGAATTCAGGTAAAGATTTTGTCTATTCCACTGTTGATTAAGCACTAACAATCTTGTAAAATCTTCTAGAGATATTGTACGTGGAGTTCATCTAAAACCAGTACCAACTGGCTCGCTTTCTGTCAACAAACCACAAAAAGGAAGAATATGGAATAACATTGCATTGAGCAAAAAAAGTTATGAAACAGAGGCATGTGAAGCTAGAAAAGGACCAGCAGCAACACCAGCAAATAACTACAGCCTTAATCAACTCCCAATATCTGCTCAATTTCTGAATTCCTGGCAGCAATCAGACACAAAATCAAGGCTTTTGATTTTGTACAAAATAGGTCCTGCAGGTTTAAATAACATATTTACAATTGACATGCCAACTGCCCTGTTGGGAGAAATTTTTGAAGCTCTCCTCTGTTTCAATCCTGTAACAGATGTGGTAGCAGTGATTAAGTTGATGGAAGCGCTCACTAAAATTAAGCGTTTCAATCTAATTGTACATTTTCTCAATGCTTCTGAGAGGGAAACCTGTCAGCAGTTGATTACCAAGCTCTTAGCTAGTCTTGTTCAACGGGAACAAGATTTTGCTGAAGAAGGCATTACAGAGTGGACCATTCAAGAATTGGGCAAACGATTTCTAGTTAGGTTATAAAGCAATTCATCCACTACTTACCTTCTTGTTCCTCCCAACTGTCAATCTCCAAAGACCATTTCTCTAAGAGAAAGCCAGCAGCAAAGTATTCATCAGATTCTGAAAGGGGAAGAATTATATTTTAAATTTTTATACCTAATTATCCACTGAACAAAACATTTCCATTTGTTACAGTGTTGTTAAAACTGCCAATTATTCCCGTTTTTATTGTCATTTGTTCAGTCATTCCTTCTATTAGTTATATAAAACTTAGTTCTTTGGAATATCGGTTTGTGATGTTATGCAATCAACTCATTTTCTTAGCTTTTTCCAGCCTTTGTGTTTGTCTGGCATCTTTAAAACTCAATTAGAAATAAATAATACAAAATATTAAATTTTTCTCTTTTATTGACAAACACCGTAGCCACACAAATATTCATCCAGAAATTAAAATAGGACAAAATGTAAGCGAGAAATTGGATTTTTAACAAGCAAATGCTGTTTTCTTCTCATTTTGAAAACTGCCATGGTAGGGTAGTTTGCACGTGACATGATGAATATGTAATATGTCTTTTGCAAGACGCTTAAAAACCGTGAACTTTGAGCTGTTCTGGCTTAGCCAACCCAGTTTTCGTCAACCACTGACAGATATTTTCTCTTTGGTCTCCCTGAAGCTGAAGAACCTCACCATACTCAGGGTGTTCAACAACAGTACCGTTGCAAGCAAATTCCTGAAGCAACAAAACATTTACATCAGTCCATTAAACAAAAACCTTGTTTGACATACCTTCTTGCAATGGCGAACAATTTTCTTTAAATCGTATTCGGCAGATAATCCTTGAATAGTAGTTAAAGTTTTACGACCATTACGCTGCTGAATACGGATGTGAACTAGACCATCCTGTACTGCCTCTCCCGGACCCTTATCGGCGTCGGCGAAGGGATCTAAAGTTTTAAAAACAATGAAAAATTCATTAGTTATTTGGCATGAAGTTAGCAGACGCGATGTCAGCCATATTGTTACTGCAACCAATAGCACGGTAAAGACCACATTACACTACAAGTAATCCTTTTTGCCGGTCCCGAAGATTTGTAAATTTACTCACCAAAAGTTTTCAAATTTTGGAAGGACATGCGAAGTTTCTTCTGCCTGTGGGCAACAGAAATATGTAGCTGAAAATTTGGTGAAGTTTGATGGCAAGAACCACAGAAAACAAGCAACTAGCAAGCGACGAAACGTTGACGGGATGGGAAGAATAAAGCTCTGAGCGCGGTGTTGCCGTCGCAAGTATTACTGCCTGCCAAAGTCGGAAACGGACTGAGGTCAGATTTCTTCCGAGGTGCTATTTATAGGTTATCGGTATCATGCATTTCGCAATAAAAATTGATGAAACCTTCTAATAGAAGAATCGTAAGACAAACGATGAATATGATGAAATAGCAATGGCGCATTGCTTAATCGTCACCGAGTCCGGTGCGGAAGACCAATGCGTCAATAGACCATTGCGACAGTGGCGCCTAAAAAGAAAAAGAAACGATAAAAGCCCAACAGGTATGAAGTACATGGCGACAAATGAGCCGTGCGTCTTGAGGCCAAAATGCCACCTGCCCAATAATTTTTTTCTTTGACGACAAATGACCAAGGAGTCAATTGACTCAAGCGACAGAAGAACAAAACCCTAAACGTCATAAGACCAAAGCGTCTTTGGTATTTAGCGACACAATACCAAAAGACTTGGCAACGCTCAGCAGACGAATTGTGGGAATTAATTTACACAAACATGAAACAACTCAGCGTCAGCGTCATCAGTGGATTATTCATATTTCTTACTAGCTAGTATTGTTAGTCTGTGGTAAATTGCGATTAAAATACCAACCATTACATGAGAGAGCACTCGCTTATGAAGCCATGTACGGGTAAGTTATTATTTAAAACTAAAGCCAGTTTGCTCAAGATCAACCTGAGTTTTTTTCGTGGAACAGGGTCACCTGGGACTTTCAAGCTAGGAAGCACTGTATTAGTTCAAACTACACAAGGTTTACGTCAGATTTGCATATTAAAAATCTATTTCGAAAATAGTGGTAAGTACACATCATTGTAGTGTATTCTTATTACTGTTAATACTTCATTTGTGTTTTGCAGCATTACAAATCGAAGAGGCTCTATCATGCATGGTGGTCCAAAAACAAACTCCCCAGGATGCAGAAAACCACGATTGATTAATTGAGTTCACCGACTACTTCTGTACAGTTTGTGCGTGTGCTCATCTTCTTAACCAATGTTTGTTTGGATTTTTCCTACACCCTTTGGCGGTGCGTGGTGAATTGTGTCAGAACATGTCCATTTAGTTTTTTTGAACGAATGTATTATTCTTTTCTCTTTATTTGAACCCCCAGTTTTCGCTCATTTTCTCCTTCTTTCTTTGGTATCGAGTTCATCTTTCTCGCTTCCCCCCCCCCCCCCCCCTCGGGACTGCATTCACTGTGGGTTTTCCATGTAGTAATGTTCACTTTTAATAATACACACGAAGCAAATGGACGTATTCAAGACTTGAAAAGAGTTTCGTGTATTATCGAAGGGAAAATCCGGCCTGTGCTTCTACATATTGTCGCAATGTACAAAGTATACAGTACACAACTAAATTTGAATTGGAAATCGGGAAGAGACGGCTTCTAACATTGGAATTTTCGATGGTATATTTATATTGTGAGGGTGATTTAAAGGTTTGACATCTTTTAATTTTTAACAGCACGGTAACTATACATGGTCAAATGGTCTTTAATGTACGAGTGTAAGTAGGACTATAGAGACAAATCAAAGTTGACCTAGACTTGTGTTGATTTGGCGGAGCACAGTCCAAATAATGAACCTCCTTACAGGTGACACTGTAGATCGGCATTATCTTGTTCTACATACGGTGGTGTTGGTTCGTTTGGATATTGTTCTTCAATCCCTGGTGTATTGGCAAGCTCAGTGTATTTTGTTGGAGGCGGGAATTCCCAAGCCGTTATCTAAATCAATAGAACTAACGTAAAGTACTAAACCTTGATGGATACATTTTTTTACTTTTACCGGTCTTCCGCCTGTTGGCAAGTTGTCACCACCCACCACAAAGATAGATGACAATCGCGGGCGGATTCCTGCAGTTTCTCTATTTGGCCGACTGCACGCCAGGGTAGATAAAACAAAGCTTGTTGTCGCTCCGATTACTTATCCTAAGTTACACGTTAATGAATGAATTAGCACAAATGAATAATGTGTAATAATGATTTTAAACTAACCTCCGGACACCAGTAGCAACAGATGTAGCGTACACCCTAATTGAATATCGTAAACTACAAGTAAATAATTACGTTGGTTTTTATAAGTATTTAAGCGCACTCGAAATAATAAGTGATAATATTTTTCCAACTACCGCAGTATCCGTGTTTAATATTTTCGCAAGAAGGGACGTTCTCAATAGGTCCATAACACGAATTGGTAGTGTTCCCCGTCAAAGAAGTCAGTTGAACAAATGGCGTAGTAGAAGTTATTTGCCTCTCCAGCAAATCGGCCACTTCTTATTCCTTCTACAGGTGAATGATGGACGGATTTATTACTGCTGGAATGGCGACATCGTCCGACGGCTCCGAGTCGCTGCCGCTGGCCCTGGCCGTCTGCGAATCGTTGGCCGACAACGAATCGCTGAGGAAGGAACTCGAGTAGTTGGTGGCGCTAGAGTTGCCGCTGGGCTTGACGTGGAGATCCCGTTCGAAGAAACCTTCCCGCAAATACGTCGGGTACGTCTCGACCAACTTGTTCTTGGCCTTCCGTCTTTGGGGCTTCCGCTTGGGATTGCCTGCACGAATCGGCGGCGACTTGATCGACCGCCGTTGTCGTCGTCGTGGGAGGCGTCGGCGTCATATAATATAAGTTTAAAATAATATATAAGTTGACTGCCGTGAAAAAGAGTGTCGAGCCACGGTGCTGGACCACCCGGGACCCGGGCGACAAGGTCTATTCGTGTATGTATGCAGCCTTTTCATTTCATGGAAACGGATTCGGTGTAATACGGGGCCATGTAACAGTGAATCAGCCCGTGATGAACCCACCCGCGGTGCCCATGTCGTTCATCTACCAAAAGAAATGGGAGAGAACTCTGAATAAAACATTAAGTTTAAGGGAACCTCAAAGCAATATCTATAGCTAATATACTACGGATTGGGAAATATTACATATATAGCAGCGGCCAGCGCAACGATTGAGCGGACGATTTCACGATAACCGACCGCCACTATAGCCCAGGCAGCCCACCGCATTCTGAGTCCCGGATATCACGTCAGAGGCGTCGGATGGCTCGTTATTACATTGGCAGACGAGTTTTGTATTGAAAAAATGTCTTTCATGACAGGTCGTTAAATATAAATCAGGGCTCCACTGGAAAAAAGAAAAAAAGAAAGATGGGCCTGTCCATTTTTTTATAAAGCGCCAGTTCAATTAGCGGACCTGTTTTTCTTTCTTTCTTATATAACTATCAGAACGGTCGGATCCGGTTCTTCTAAATTCTAATCGGGTGGTGATGTACAAACACGAGCAGAGGCCGTTGTGTTCGCCTTGACTCCGTTTTAACCAAAACGATGAACAGTATGCACGTCGCATTCTATTTTTCGTTGGCCAGCGCATATCATCGCCGACAAAATTGTATTTTTGTGACGAATCGTTCGATTTCAGCGTCGTCTCTGTCGTTTCCTTCAACTGCTGAAACGTCACTTCGGCCGTGTTGTAATTGTCCATGGCGTCCTCTTTCTTGTCTTTGACGCCCCGATGCCCCGGTTCTGCAGGTTTCGTTGGCGCTTGTTGCGTAAAATCAGCGCTCCGTTGTCGCTCTGGACGATCTCGGGGACGTCGGGCAACCGCCTGTCTTCAGCATCACGCAGGGTCAACACCGTATCGTCTTTGAACAGGGAATCTTATTCTTGACCGTCTCCTTGGACGTTGTCCTGGATGGTCGTCAGACTCGAGCGACTATTTATTGCGACACCGGCGACGGGGCTGGTCCAGTCATTGTAGTGATCGCAAGTGTTATTCCGCCTTCTGAGAACGAGACGCCGTCCATTAGGAACTGGCTGGAAAAACAGGACGGGGATTTGGGGCGGATGCTGTTGGATGATCCGTTGATCAAGGGCCCACCGGCCAATTTCTGCAGTACACCTGGAACGGGACTAGGCGGCGGAGTGGCCGATAACGACTGCCTGTTTTGCCGATTGCCAGCCTGATTGTCGGCGGCCTGGACCGAGACCGACGGCGGTGGTGCCAGTGTCAAGGCATCGACGGAAGCGTTGGATGGGTGCAGATGCGGAGGCTGTTGATCGGGTGAGCGACACAGGACGCAAGTGTATCCGTCCTTGGCGCAAAATTTCGCCTCTCGCTCGTTGCGGATAAAGTCGCAGGCGGCGTCGAACCAGCACTGCTGGCACTGGATGATGAGCTCATTTTTGAGCACGTGAAAGATGACGGTGACTTTAACCTCTTAAAGTCCTCACAACGGAATGAATCACTGTCATGCCCAATTGCCCATATCCGTCGACCTGCACCACAATCCAAATTCTAGGCTTATACCGGCTTATACCTCATATTCATATTATTTTGTAAATTCTGCATCCAGCTCGGCCGAACTGAACCGCGTGCCAAAATGAGACAAAACACAACCCAATTAAATTTATGCCGATGCTTCTTCATGTGGATGTTTTAAAATTTAGTCAAGCGGTTTTCTCGAACGAACATGGATGCATCTCGTAAGAGCTTTTCGCTTCGTTTCTGAACAAGGTCGAGCGTGATCTCTCTCCGTAAATAAAAAAAAACACAGGAAGAAATTGTTCTCTAGAACTAATCGTTTGTATCGTGAAAAAAAAACTAAATTTTAAAAGGGTTATTTAGATAGGCCTACCTCGGTATTCTTTGATGAGAATTTTGAGACCGAGTTGATTTTTTGGAATGGACGTTAATTAGATGTGCATAATCTATTCGCAAGGCTGTCTCCGTTCTACTTTCTCTTCTTTGGTTTTTGTAATTGTCTCCGCGAGGGCCAGTTGAAAGTGCAACTTTAAGTTGGAACCAGGTTGGAACAATATGAAAAATACACAATCGTAAACAAAAACGTCCTGTGAGATTTGTAATGCGGATTTATATCTATTTCCTCATTCTCATTACATTTGACTACATAGAAAGGAAAACAAGGTGGGATTTTGAAAATGACCACAATAGTTTTAAAATGGTAAGAGAAGAAATAGAAACTCACATTAAAGTTCTTTCTGTGACAGAAACAGAACAACATCGAAGCTAGAATTCAAGAAAAATAACAAACATGAACAATAAATGACATTGTGGCTACAACAGTCTGGAGAGACGGCTTTAAAAGATTTACAAGATCGTTCTTTTCCCACACATTATTCAATCGGGTTACAACTCTTCCACTTACAGGAGATTAGTCGAGTTGTAACATGATTGTGTGATGATTACTGTGAACACGTTTTGCAAACTTTTCCTCCTATAATATGCAAATGTGATAAAATAGACGCTTCAACATTTCATTTGCCTTCCTAAATAGTTTCGTGAGGAGCAGGGAACTTATCCCACGTAGGCTCAACGCCCCATATTTCACATGCGTATTCGGCGATAGTCCTGTCACTGGAGAATTTACCAGATGAAGCAATGTTGTGGATACACATCTTCATCCAGACGCTCTGGTCCTGAATAGCCAATCACACAAAATATATTAGCTCATTTTTATTTCGAAAATTGCTTTGCTGTGTGTTTTTACCTTGTAGGCCTCGTTAACCCTTTCTTGGGCGGCCATGTAGTCGTCATAATCAGCCAGACAGAAGAAACAATCGTAGTACATAAGGTTGTTGTAGATATCACAGAACTCTTCGTGGGTTGTTTGGGCGGAAGAATCCTGAAGCAATCTGGTCAATGACCTAAAAACAGTAAACACAAACATTTGCTATGTTAAGATATTATTCCACTGGATCGTGAATTTATTAAGAAAACCAACCTGCTTCAGCTCGGCGTTTGCATTATAATAGTCAAAGGCGTTGTAACCTCGCTCCCTAGCTTGAAAGTCCCAGGTGACCCTGTTCCACAAAAAAAAACTCAGGTTGATGTTGAGCAAACTGGCTTTAGTTTTAAATAATAACTTACCCGTACATGGCTTCATAAGCGAGTGCTCCCTCTTGTAAACGTTGGTATTTTAAAAGCAATTGACCACAGATAACAATACTAGCGTCACTAGTAAGAAATATGAATAATCCATTGGTGACGCAGACGCTGAGTTGTTTGTGTAAATTAATTCCCACAATTCGTCTGCTGAGCGTTGCCAAGTCTTTTGGTATTGTGTCGCTAAATACCAAAGACGCTTTGGTCTTATGACGTTTAGGGTTAAGTCTTTTGGTATTGTGTCGCTAAATACCAAAGACCCTTTGGTCTTATGACGTTAAGGATTTTGTACTTCTGTCGCTTGAGTCAATTGACCACTTGGGCATTTGTCATTAACGCACAATTTCTTTCGGGCCTAGTGTCGCAATTTTTTATTTGTGGTCTAGAGTCACAAATGCACATTGTCTATTTGGCCTTCTGTCCGGCACCGTCGTCACCGATTCACCATCTGCAAGTCTTTCCAATTGATTAAGCTTATTTTCATGAATATGAAATAGATTTTCATCTATTACAAAATATTTAACGTTTTGTAACAGTTATAAATTAGTTATAAAATGGGGAATTTAAAAATTTATAATATTTATATATTTTATAAATTGGAGTCAATTTTTCCAAATACTGGCAACGCCGTTTGATAATTGATATTGCAATTGCAGCAGCCACAACAAAACAACGAACAAGATTTTATCGTTTGTTGAAACCATTTTTTTTTCTTATTACAGGTTAACATCAGGTAAATGAAAAATCGAAGATAATTTGATTGCTTCACATAATTCATATTTTTGAATTTTCCCTAGGTGCAATGTCGAAATCTTCGATCTCAGTGTTGCAATCATTGACGGCCACATACACCGACTCAGAAGGGGAAGATGAAGAACGTTCTGACAGGAAAAGAAGATCATCCTCCCTCACATCAGATGGAAATATGGATGTAGAAAAAGAATCTACAGCTACCAATACTGCTACCTCAATTGCTACTCCAGAGAGTAATAAATCTGGGACCAACACACCACAGTCGGGGAGCAGCATAAGTGGTAATTCTACATTTATTCTTCCTCATTCAAATTCATTATTTCAAATTATCAATGTAGCTGCTGAGATTCGACGTGTTGCTGCACGTCTTGTTTCCTACAATAATGATGAAGCCATGTCTGATGAAGATGACGGGGAAGAAGAAGATAGTAATAGCAGGGTAGAGTTCCCTGTTATAAGGTCCAGCAGACCTGTCAGCCCCAGTGCTGAACCAATCAAATTGTTGCCTGGAGAAGAATTGCTCCCTCCAGAGCCTACTGGAAAATGTCCAGCTGATTTACAAGAAAAAATTACAAGACAATATGAAAGCATGTTACAAAGAAATATTTCATCTTTGAATTTTCAAATTCAACAAAGGAAGCAGTTCCGAAACCCCAGCATCTATGAAAAGCTTATTGACCACTTAGACATAGAAGAAATTGGAACTAATTATCCACCTGTTAGTCGTTTTTTTGGATTACTTGCTTGGATAGAACTAACTATTACTTTTAATTTGCAGTCCATCTATGATCCTTATCAATGGGGTGAAGAATCCTATTACGAAAACCTTTCCAAAGTTCAGCGGGAAGAAATGGAGAAACGCGAAAAAGAGCGACGAGAACGAACAAAGGTAGAGTTTGTGTCTGGAACAGCTCCTAAAAAATCGGGCAGTAGCGGTGGGACTGATGAAGAGAAAAAGAGGAAATCGAAATGGGATCAAACCGTCCCACTAAGCCAGGGTGCCAATCTCACTTCCGTGGCTACAGGTACAAAAATGGCAATTCCAGCATTTGGAACGCTACCTAAGAAAGCCAAACAAGTATGACTCTGGTTTCTAAATTTTATATCTCAATTTCATACCGTGATCCCATAATTGTCTATTCGCAATGCATAACCACTAATACATTCTTGTTCCATAGATTTATGATAAATTGCAACAGAACTGTAAACATAAAAAATTGAATAGCAATAGAAATAGATTTGATTTAGTAAACAAAATTATCATACAAAGTTTTACTCATTGTGAGTTTAGGGTCAGGTTAAGCATTTTGATACATTTAGGGTCAAATTGTGCGCAGTAATTAGTCACCGACATCGCTATCTTTATCACCAATCAAGTAGAGGATATGAAAAGCAAGTGCTAAAAAAGCTGTTCCCAGTAAATCTCCTAACGCAGTTAAATAAGGTATCGCAGAGTTATCTGGATCGATAGAGCGGCTCCACATCCACAGTACCATTACATGACCGATGTACAGCAACAATAATACCTGATTTTGAAGAAAACAAATTATAAATTAAGCAATAAGAAAACCTATTATGTAACAAACTAACTTGAAGAAAAGCAGAAAACATGTAGATCACAAAAAACACCGGAGTAAGGCTAGTATGCCCTGCTTGTAGGTAGTATATAGCAAGCGTAAAGATTACATGACCTGGAAGTACCTACGTAATAGACATAAAGGTTGTTATTACCACAACAGAAATTATTAATTTGATTTCTAATTTACAAGTAAAAGTAGAACTCGAGCTGTTTTAGCGTGGACTCCTCCCGTACAGAAAGCGGATATAGGGCTGACACAGACTGAGCTTACAACTCTGTCGCTCGCACTATTGACGGGAAATTCTCCGGGTCGTCCACGTTTATGAAGCCAAGTTGATAACTTGCTGGCTTGAACGGCAACCAAATTACCACCGACCCCGTTAATAACAGGTTGAAACACGGCAATTCCATTGTAAGCCTTAACTGTGCAGTCCAATATTATTCCGCCCATACTGGTAACAGAAAACAGAAGCTATATTTGATGAACATAAGGCGTATGATTTGTAACTCTCACCTGCTGATTGTCATGGCGGCAAGTACAGGAGACCACCCGGAAGACAAAACTTCGCGAGTTAATGAGTTGGAAGAGGCAACACAAACCAACCATGGTAGCAAGGCGATAAAGGCACATAGAATGCATGGAGATATCCACCAAAGACCAGCTTCAACGTTTGCTAGACAAAACATCAGAGCTCAGTTAATTCATTCAGTCACACCATTAACTCTATTCACAGAAAATTACTGATTGCATTGAAGAGCCAAGTAGAAATTGCTGCCAGAAGCCCTAAAGTGGTCAAATCTCCTAGCGAGGCTGCAATTGGGGTCGCTACATCTGAGAAGAAATTGTTTTTTTTTATTTTTAATAAGAAAAAAAAATAATAAATGAATATAATTTCTTACTGTCCGGATTAATTTTGAAACGATGAGAAATAATTATCACAACCACCATAATAATACCTAAATGAATTTGGAAAGGAAAACTTAAGTATCGCAATTGCAAAAATTGTTTATCTCAATATTGCTGTACCGAGAACAAAACTTGCAAAGGAGGCAGTAAGTACAGCGCTTGCGCTAATGAGCAATGCATGATAAATGTCAAATGTGCCTTCGGGAATCCAACCCATGATAACCGCAGCTATTGATGCGAGAAAGCCCACGACAATTGCCTGACACTAGAAGAGGTTTGGGTCAAATCTTCAAAGGTCTTCCTGGAATTAGGATTTAGACAAACTGTACATACCTGTATCAATGCTAAATTGCTTTTGATTAAACTCCAGCGCTGATCTGGCGAATCCATTAGGCCAAGATTCGCTAGAGTAGACAGCCTAGAAGCCAATGTCATTTCAAGATTGCCTTTGAGCCCCAATAAAGCTGGCACCAAAATGAAAAGCTCAGTTACCACTTGGAAGACATTCCAATGCTGGAAATAAAATACATGTTTTTGTAATAAAATCTGTTCATAAAAAATGAAAAATGATATCAAATGTTCCTTTTCTTACCTGAACGATATCAAGCACAATCCCAGCTCCCACCATCCCTAATCCAGCAATGAGAAATGGAAAGAATACTTGAAAGGCAAGTAGCCAGAAGCCTTCTTCAATTTCTTCAACAATATCATCATTGATAGCCTTTGGTGATGATGTCTTCAGCATGACTTCACATTCCCCTTCTTCACTATTTTCCCAATCATCATCTTTGTTAGTATCAGATGTAGGAATTTGTTCAATCATTTCAATGACTTCACAATTGTTGTCCTCTGTCTGGGGACCCATTTTCTTTCCTACAATTCTTTTTCTAAGATTGTTAGATGATTTGAATTTCACATTAGGGAAAGAATTCATAATGGCTAAGCCTTCAAATTTGCAGCCTGTAAATTAAAAATATATCAATTACAAGTTCAAACTGAGAAATGTTATGAAAAACATACTCCAAGTACAGAAGGCATGACGAATATTGAGAGATTCATAATCACAGTTGTCAGGTACATGACTATTATGCTGATGTAAATCTATGGGGTATCAAAATGTTCACACAGCACCTTAGCAAGGACAGGCTAAAGCAATAACAAGGAAGACTATAATAAGCAAAAGGATTTTACATTGTGCGTCACTGGAACGAAAAGACAAACAAATTCGACCTTAGAAAAAGAGCTCTGTAACACAAACCGTTGTATACAATTTTAAGAGATCGCGGAAATTCTAAGAGCTGAGCTTAATTACAAACTGCAGTTTATAACTACTGATACAAAGTGAATAATACGGGAGCGGGAGAACGAAACGTGACAGAACGAACGAACACAATCGAACACAGACATCTGTCACTTTCTCACAGACGTGGCAAAAATAGCAGACGGCCTACACCTTTTTACGGGGTGCGTTCATAAGTCGTCGTACTTTGTTCACAAATGATTTCCAAAAAAGGTCACCAAAATCGCCAAAGGCTATTAGCTATTAGCTCACCCTACAACAAAACGGAGATTTTTACATTTTTGTCAAAATTCTCCAACGATCAATTCTCGACAACGAATTTGATTATTTCTCTATTTTCTAACAAGTCAAACTTGAATTAATAAATTATAAAGAGCCGGGTTAACTGATCTCATATCATCAGTGCATACTTCAAAAGTAATATCTTCTTATGAGTTTTCATGTCATTTTCAATTTAACTTTATCTCCGTTGCGTCGGCAGCGGCATTAACTTAAAATTTAATCAATATCGAAATTTAGTTATTACATGACTCTTTTGAGCGCCTTCTCTTTTGTGACCTATCATGATTGTGGATCTTATCATTTAGGTAAATGTCTGTCTTAGTATCTTGAACGACAGTTAATTTTTCTCATTCATGACCTGTGAACGCATTGATAAAATTGTAAACGCTACTGTGAGATTATTAGTTTATTACATGTTTAAAAATCATTATTCGGAAGACACGTCAGCAGTTGTTAAGATATTTTGTTGTTTTTTGTGAACTTGAAAGTGATTTCAATGAGGGAAACATTTTAAAAGTGTGACTGTAGCTTACAGAAATAAGCGAGAAGTGAAGTAAAAAAACACGAAAATCCTGTAGAATTTAAATATGAATAATTCTTGTACTTACGCTAATCGGCAGACGTAAAGTCATTAATCGCTTAACTTGTAATTTAAAAGTTTGTGGTCTTATCTTTGATACAGTAAAAGCAAGGCACCTTGTGAAGGAAAAAGAATTTTAAAATTCAGCATATTTATCAATTTACTAGGAGTAAGAATATTAAAAGGTAAACAAGAGCCGGGGAAAAAAAACGAATCCAATTATGTTGATTCGTTACTTATTATTCCCATACTAATTCGCTGCAGAGCTTTTCCTCGGGCTAGTCTCGTAAGCTTTCTTCAAACGCTTCCGAAGTTCAGCCGGAAATTTATCGAAACATTTTTTACAAGTCGGTTTCAAGTCGAATTCGTAGAACTTGGTTTTCTGCGACATTTTTGTGTCACAAACCGAACAAGCGAAATGGTGAACACACCAGGCTTTGTTCAATGCGGTAAACACTGAAAACAAAAGCCAATCAAGGTGTTAATGTCTTAAAAGAAGAACATGTATAAAATGCTTTACCATCTCCTCCAATAACTTGATTGCAAACGAAGCAAAGATTGCCGAAAAGCTGATGATAATGGGTTTCGCAATAGGCAAGACCCTTCTTCTCATAATGGCGATTACCCAAGAACGGTTTCTCGCATTTGGCGCATACGAAATGCTACAAATCAATCCATTGTAATAGGTAAATTTAATCCCTGTGATGATTTCATTAAGTTTTATACCTCAACATGAAAATGCTTTCCTAACGCCGTAACGACACGCTCTTCAATTGGACGACGGCAAGCACCACAAATTGGAATACCCATTTTGTCGTGGCATCTCAAGCAATACAACTCGTTCTGTGTAAATTTAAAACAATTGTCACAAAGATATTAAATGTTAAAAAATAATGTGAAATACCATCTCATTAGCGGTGAAACCTGGTCTGCTTTTAACTTCACGTGCGTCCGCGTTGAGTTCAATTCCGCAAGACGAGCAGTTGAAATGATAAGGATGATAGACTTCGCCACGGAAACGTAGCGGACGATCATCAATCATAGAGCTAAATAAAAATAATGAACCTTAGATTCCGATGAAATTTTCAACTATACACAGCACTTACTGGCACTTATGGCAAACATGTTTTCCCAAGCTGGCGGCTTTTGCTCGAGCGTTACAATCGTGGCAGAGTGCCTTATTCTGGTGACGAATGAACCCCTGGTCGGCTAGTTCTTTGTCACACATCTCGCAGAGGAAGCACTTGGGATGCCAATTGGCATTCATTGCTTTAATAACGCGACCGATGATAAATTCACCTAAGAATACAAAAAATGCGTTATTATTTAAAAATCTATGAATTAGTCAATCGATTTAACGCTTACCACAGCGACCGCAACAAGGAGCAAAGAGCATCTGAAAATCATGCTCACAATACTTGCGACCCTCAAACTCGTAAAAAATTCCTTCTGGAAAGGAGCGAAAGCATTGAGCGCACCTGTAAAAGATTAAGAAATTAGAATTCAATTTCAAGTAAAAATGTTAGTGTGAGTACTTACACAAAGCACTGGGGATGCCACAGCTCTCCATTTGTATTGACAATCTTTTCATGAGGCTCAAAACCATAATCACACCTCACACATTGGGTGTTCTTGTACATATCGCTTTAAAGTTCAAAACACTATTAGTTTCTTGAAATTCAGAATGTGTGAAATCTACTATACTAACTGTTAAACCACAATACCTATCAATATTACTAGGTTTAAGGTTTCTAGAAGGAAGTTTAGGAGGGCTGTTAGCATAAGTATTTTTTAAAATGTAAGTTTGAACTGAATTCAAGCTAGGTATCTGAGGAAGTGGTTGATTTTGAATTCCCTTCGGAACATCATTAGATGTTAGGTCTTCAAGTAAACCCTCAAGTTCATTTACTTCACTTGCACTTGCACTTGGTTTCATCTTATCCTCCATTCTTCTAAGGTAAAGGTTACTATTTTCAAAGGGTTTAAGAACAAGAATGTTAGGTCTTTTTGCCATGGTGAAAAATGGAGTTTCTCCAGTGAACACAACCGAAATGTCCAGCAATTTATGGGGTGAAGAACGGCAATTGATAACTAAATGTGTTATCTCATGTGTGGCCACTACAAGAGCTTATTAATATCAGTAATAGTATTTATCTTATCAATAGCTTACCCAGGCGGCATTTGAAATGAACACAACGATAAAATAAACTCAATAACTATAAGAACTTCAACAGATTGTAGAGACCTGTGGACGAAATCGGGTGCTAACACCAACACAAACCGCGCCCGTTCAGAGATCAGCCCAAATAAGGAGATATTTTTGTGAAAAAAGTGAAAGGGACTAAAATGCGGGAAAAAAGCTAAGAGAAACGCAAAAATACTCTATGGTCTATGCCAAAATTGATAAAATTCCGTGTAAAAAAAATTAACATTTGGTTCTCGCATTTTTTAAAATTTACCTTAATTCGGGTTGAGCCCCGACGAATTTCGAAATCGTTGTTTTAGACATTTCCCTTCTTTTTCTTTATCATTTTACCGCATCTTCTAAATCCACGATTTACTGCATCCGGTCCGTATTATAATGTTTTGATTGGCTTCTAGAGCCATCTGGTGGTCATTCAAGGAACTCGATTAATTAATTGTTGTCTTTTCCATCTCAGTATATAAAAAGCACACCATTAGTCCATTACCTTTTTCAAATTAATTTTCTCTGCATTTGTGACGTTTTTCAATCATCGGAACTTCAACCCATTTTATTGTGACATCTGACATTAAACGCCGCCCTCTGTACACGCCCCTTCAAAACACGCCGCCAGGTGATGTAAGAAGCATAATTTTAATAGTAAACATGGCTTCAGAAGTAGTAGATTGCGAAATTATTGTTTCGAATTCGGTTGACAATTTTGATACAGCTACTAGCTCCAGTCATGGAATTCTTGACAGCAGTGATCCATATGAAAGTCTAAATAATTCAAGTGGTACCAGAACAAATAGTGATTCCAATGATGTGAGCTTAAACATACAACCTCCTGCAGACCCCGGTTGTACTGATGGTTTTCAGAACGGTGATGTCGGATTATTAGAAATTGCCGTTGAAGCTCAACCTGATTTGATTTTTGAATCAGATCTTGTCTCCAATAACCAAGACCAACAATTTGTACGGCCCAGGGTCTACTTAGAACGAGATTCTTTCAGCAATCAAAATGAGGATTCCATATCACGTACAACCAATGTGAGATTTACTGAGTAATAATCTCCCCTCAAGATTTGTTAAAAAGCATTAATGAATCAGGCTTCATCAATCTTGGAAGAAAATTCCCTGCCAGCTGCTGCTGGTGATGAAGAGAGTGGATCAGACTCCTTGCTGTGGAAAAATCAAAAGAAACATTTCTTTGTCTTGAGTGAAGCAGGAAAACCCATCTACACAAGGTTGGGTTTGAATTAGCTATTTGTCATGTTTTATAATTAATTGTTTTTCTTTTTAAATTACAGACATGGAAATGAGGAGCAGCTTGTTACCTTATTTGGAGTGATGCAGGCACTTGTTTCATTTGTGGAAGATGGGGAAGACTCCATGGACATGATTTTGGCTGGTGATACCAAATTTGTTTTTCTACACAAAACACCTCTAATTTTGGTAGCTGTTTCGAAATTACGAGATAGTGTACTTCAGTTGCAGCTGCAATTAGAGTAATGCAATTATTTATTTTTTAGTTAGTTTCAAATCTAAATTGCTGCCTTTTTAGGTATATCTTCAATCAAATCTCTAGCGTTATTACCCGAGCACACCTTGAAAAAATCTTTGAGCAGAGGCGAAATTACGATCTTCGGAGGCTTTTAGGTAGGCCTTAACTTCTTAGTAATCGAGTTAAAATCTTTCCTTTATATCATTATTTGTTTTTTAGCTGGTTCCGAACGACTCATGGATAATTTGGTCAACTACATGGACACCGATTTTTCCGTTCTACTTGGTGCAGTCAAATGCCTACCGATGCCTTCTTGTGACCGAGATGCGGTCACGCAAACTATACATCAACAATGTAGCAAAATTAAGGTGTCTTTACAGTTAGAATTCAAATGCTCACGTCTCGGGTGACTAAACATTTTCTTTCCGTTTCTGCAGGGCTTAGTCTTCACTGTGTTGATTGGTAACAATCAGTTGATCAGTTTGGTGCGTGTTAACAAAAAGCACCTGCTTCATCCCTCTGATGTACATCTAATCATCAATCTAGTAAATTCATCCGAAACATTTAAAACGGCTGAAGGTTGGACCCCCATATGCCTTCCACATTACGATCCGAGGTCTGGCCCTTATCCATTACAAAACTGCAAAATCAGACATTGTTATTTGTTCATTTTTTATTTTCTCGATTTAGAGCGTTTTTGTACGTTCATGCGTCATACCTGAGTGAAGATTGTCAAGCGTGCCTGCTCTTTTTTACTACCGATCGTGATTCTTTTTTCAGTCTTTCCGATGCCAAAAAGAATATCGTCGATGTAAATTCTTTTTTCAGTTTCTTGGTTGCTTAATCTAATCGATATTTTGGTTCCTTTGTCCAGAGACTACGACGCCACAATAACATTCTCGAATCGATCACTCTTGCTTTACATTCGATCTGCCCTATCCTAAGTCAAGTGGGCTGTTCGGATATCCGGCATTTTGTGTACAAGTCAAGATTGTCTGCTCAGTACACTTATTCTAATAATGGTCCGCCTTATCAACATGAACAAGGGCAGCTCTATTTAATGGATCTCTACCGACATGTTCACGGTCGCATGCATTCTCCATCACGCCCATTGAAAATGATGTGTCACACTGCTGAAAAAGAGATACTTTTTGGCTTGGTAAGTTGTTTCAAAAGAAAATGGCGCACCTTTTTTAGATTTAGATTATTAATAATATGATTTATCTCAAGGTTACTCCTACTTATGAACTATATATGGTCGTAGAGCCGATGACGACCAAAACGGCAATAATGAACGCGGCCAATGCTATACTTAAGGTAATTGAATTGCTCCGATGTACTGGATCCACATTTATAGGCTGACTTTCCCCTTTAGTGGAGTAAGCGTGAAGAAGAAATCCACTTCATCACTACTTCAGGAAGTTGGTAAAGTACCGAATGCAGCCTTCCTTTACTTTCGATTTTAATGCATCATGATGTATTTAGACTTCCAGATTTATCTGTTATGGTTGTGTTAATATTCATTCCATTTGTGATACATTATAACTGCAAATGAGAAAACGAATCTTTTGTAGAATTTTTTATTGAAGTTCTACAATATATCTTTAAAGAACTATCCAACCAAGAGTTGTGTGGGGACACTTAGTAGCCAATTGCAGGAAAAAAGGGTAAGGGCTTAAAACAGGTGATAGGAAGAGAAAATTTTTAGTGAAATATCGCCAACTTGTAAATGATTAAACTCTACAATTCCAGCTGTTTGGGTATTTGATTTCTGCGAACTAGCTTTGGCCAGTCAACAAATTCAGGGCCATTGACAACGATAAAATAAGAAGATGCTACTGCCATCCCCGACCAAAAAAGAAGATACAAAAGGCTTTCGGTGCTCAGTTCTAAGAAGAAAAAAAAATTAATATGTTTCTATTAATGAAATTTTTTAATAAATTATTTACCACTCGGGAGCAAGACGGTTACAAATACCATAGTGGCCGCGATACACCAGATTCCGGGAAGCTAGACGAAAAAATAACAACATTCCACATAGTAAAAAAAAAAAGTGAAAGGAAAACATAGTAATACGAACCAGTAAATATTTCCAACCACGATCGATACGGGGTGCAAGTCTGCCCTCTTCAACTACATAATTACCAAGAAAGAGGTCGATGGCATCCTGCAGGGGTAATAAAAGATTGTCAATAGACACAGAAAGGTCAACCAATTGAAATAAATTCGAAGAAAAAGAAATGTACTTGTCGAAAACCATCAGCGAAATTATTCTTGTAGTAGCGGACGAGCGAATTGACTCCATCACGAAGCAAGCCAGCTTTGGTCCTTTTCCCAAGGCGAGTAAAATCAGTTTTTAAGGCTCCTGTACCCGAATACTGAGTCGAAATGACGTCAGCGTGATCTGCCCAAATATTCTTGAATAGACTTTCAAAATCTTGCTGATCTTCAACGCGCTGGCCTTCACTTAAAATTCCGAATTTCTGAAATTAATTCAAGATTACACAAGACATTTTTTTTTTATTGTCCGGAGTCTCTAATTATTTAAGATAGAAATACCATGAACACTTGTTGAAGGTTTCGTCGAGCTAAGAGACTCTGTAAGACGTTGGTTCTGTCCAAGCAATCAATGCAATTCGTTCGGAAAACACCGTCTTGCTGGCGAACAACGGTTCCATCCTTAAGCAGCATGAAATAAACATATTCCTCTTGTTCCGCGCTGACGCGGTCGAGAAGAATACTCAATCGGTCGTAGCGCATTTTTCGACACTCGTGATGAAAATCAAAAGCTTCATATCTAAGGCAATAAAAAATCGACGTTGAATGCAAATTTATCTAGTATTGCTGGGATAAGATTGGCTTACTTTACAAATGGGCTTCGAAAGCTGTTGATTACATCTGAAAAGGCTTTTTCTAGTTTCCCTTCTGCTCCTTTTTGATCAATCTTAATGTGAAGAAATGTTTAAAAAATAGTAAAAAAATAGTGACTGCCAATGAAATTTACTATAATTACTTACCAAGTTTAGGATAACTTGTTTCCCATAATTCAAAACTTGGAAATCGAAATGTCTGGAAAGTCCCTCCAGATGATTAGCGCCCTGTACCGCTTCGGGTTTCGGTTTGTATTTCAGGGTGGGCAATTGAGACCAAAAGATTGGAATAGATCCCCTAGTCTAAAGTGGATAAAGTTTAACAACACAAAACGAACAAGAACACAATAACAAAACTTGTTACCTGAATAAAAGAACATTTGTCGCCTTGATATTCGATAATTTGTTCTGTTTCAACGTAGTTGGCCACTTGACCCTCCTGATCTACGCCCCTCATGAAAAATCGAGTACCAGCTCTGTAACAGCATCGCCGTGAAATAAGCGTGTAGAGTAATTTCTTCCGGTTAACTGTAACGTGATGGGTCTGAACAACTGTTTTAAAACGGTAATGTTAGAAACAAGCTGGGAAAAATTAACACAGTTTTTTGGGGGGAAAAGAAAGTCAACTCACATCCTAGCATTACAGGTAAAACAAACTTGGCCATCTCCGGCTGACTGACCAGATCACGAATAAGATGACGATTCCAAACAAATCTTTCATCAGCTCTTTCATGTAATGGTATCTGAAAATTAAATACAACACATAAATTAATAGAAAACTTTTTTCAGCTGTTCATGCTGAATTTGACTAACCTGTAAAAATTCTGGCATAGTGTTGTGCAGCCTTTGCAGGGAATGTGTTAAATCATATGTATATGAGAAGTACAAGTGTGGAATATTGAGGACATGCTCAATCATTGCTGTGTACACTTTATTATCTGCAAGCTAAGATCAAAAGTTGAATATGATTATTTCAAATTGAATATAAATGTTAATCTAAAGGTGACAAAATTTTACTTGTTCTTCATTGAGATGTAAAATAGTTCTGGCAAACGGTATGATTTCAGTTTCATCAACTTTCCAGATGTCTTGACCATTAACCATTCCAGCCTTTGAACATTTTGTGATGACAACCAGATAGGGGCCAGCGAGAAGACGAATGGTTCCAACAATTCCAAAAATTGATCGGCTCTTTGCAGTACTAGGGACATGTTTTCTACCATCAACTAAACTAAATTCATGGTTGAGTCTATCAATGACAAGAATGTTTGTTGGATTTTGACTGGGTTCAATAAAAAACTGATCGGAAGTTTCGTGCCTGATAACAAATAATCGTGATGATTCATCAATTAAATAAAACCCCATTGAAAATTTGAAACACTTAATACATAAAATGATTAACCACTTACAGTATTAAGCTATCATATACATCCATATTGGAGACTTTGAAGTTTCTTTGAAATTGGCAGTCACCACTTTTGAGCGAACCTCTAAACTTGCAAATTAAAGCTCCACTGCCGATAATTGACTGGGACAGATTACTAGTCTGCTCTGGTCTTCTGTCAAGACTCAAGACGATACAGGTTTTACCGGTAGGGAAGGGAATATCTAATTTCATTTTACACGACCAATAGATGGCGTTCATAGAAAATTTAATAGAAAATAGAATCCCTGATTTGCGAAACTGAAGATTGTATTGACGATTACTTATTACACAATATACGATTAGACACTACATCCCTTTTAAAACTCGAACCCAAAATTATCTATAATTGGCAAGGACTTCCAAGCCAAAGCTGTTTAGTAGTAGAAAACGTAATTTTAAGCATCCCTCTTGCTAACTTACAATGTTCATGGACTTGAGGAATTATGGAAATGAGACGAATTTCATCAGAATACGACAAAAATGCCAAATATTTGAATACAAGCAAGAGAGAGATGCGGATCTCGTTCAGTTCCGGTGATGATAAAAGGGGGAACGCTTAATATTAAGGAGCGGATTACGGGAGGACGAACTTTTGTGGCACTCATCGTTACCCAGACAAAAAATGTTCAAATATTAGGTTTCATGCAGTACACATGACATGGTATGGTGGTGGTGGTGGGAAGTAAAAGGATGAACAGGAGAAGACAGAATCTTTAAACATAGGGAAAAGAACACCACAAAAAAGTATAGAGACTGTACACGTGTTTAAACAGCAGTTGCTTTTGGCGTTTCTTATCAACCGGCCAGGATGCAGTTCATGTGAAAACCGTCTTTACGTACAGTAATGTAATAAGATGGTACTTAAATTTATTATTATTTTTTTTTTTAGCTCCATTCACTTCTTTTCATGGTGTTAAGGGAAACAAAATCGTCTCTTCACTAACACCTCTTCCACACCCAATTCCACGTCACTATTAGTTGACAGGTACAATCGTTTTTTTTTCCCCAGCCAACTACACGGCAATTGTCTCTCGGTGAATTCTACTGTGAAGGTCCACCTCCGCTTGGTCCTGCTCCGCCACTTGTACCTGCTCATAGAAAAATTCAAACATATTACCAACTGTTATTTGCCTTTCATCATCGGTTATAACAGACTTCTTCCAAATTACGCTTCATCGAATTCTTTACGAGAATGAAAATGACATTAGTTAATACGTTGCAAGGAACATGTGTATTGACGGCCACTGATACACTTGAACGTGAAAGTGAATGAAATGACAATGTATTGAAAGTGAAAAAAAAAAAAATTAAGGAGCATGACCTAAGAACTGTGTGTATAGAGGCGGGGAGAAGGAGAGGATGAAGAAGGGACAAAATCAAAGATACACTTCCAGAGAAATGGCGTTCCCTTGCAAGATATTTGTCATTTCCACTCTCGTTAGATTAGATAAAGGGCAAATGGGTTGATGATTTGTATTGGACAAAAAAGGAGGGATGGGATGGGAGATGTGGCTGCCCCACATGTTGCCGTGTTGAACTTGTAAGTAGAGGTGTCAACATAAACAGGTGTGGACAGGGACTATGAACGTAGCGAAAGAGGATAATAGTGGAAGGGTTTTCGTAGCTGGTTTCGGACTGAACATTTGTTGTCATTATTCCCTTCGCAGTCTCCCTCCCTAACCGGTGGATTACAATGGTTTACTCACCGCCTCCTACCGACGTTCCAGGTGGTAAGAGTGTCGGAGAGGTTGACAAACTTGCCAGTCGATTCTGTTCTTTCACAATGGGGTCTACGTACGATTCAAAAAGTAAATATTACAAGAAAATGTCAACTAGCTCAAAGTTTACTGATAACACCACCAAATAAATATTCGCTATGACTAATGCTTCTTTGATACGTATCCCAATGACCTATCCACTTAATCAACTATTGAATATTAAAAATGTGTTGTATACTTACAAAAGTAAGGATGATCCATGGCTTCACGAGCCGTGAGCCTCTCCTGGTGATCATACCGTAAAAGTTTGTCCAAAAAGTCCAAGGCTTCAGGTGAAATCAAATGTTGGTTTTCACTGTGCACGAAGCGTTCCCACCTCTTGCGTGAATGTCTGGAAATGGAATGAAGGTTAGGAACACGGAATAAATGAACAAGCTTCCCGAAATCATTTATACCTGCCGAGGATATCATTGAACCTTGGATCAAGTTCAATTTGATACTTGTCAAGATACTCAAAAAGTTCTTCTGTACCCAGAACTTTGGCGATGCGGACCAGCTGGTCGTAGTTATCATGACCATGGAAGAAGGGCTCTTTGCGAAATATCATTGAAGCTAACATGCAACCGAGTGACCACATATCAAGGGAATAATCGTACATTTGATAGTCCACCAATAACTCTGGTCCTGTGTTTAAAAGATAAAATGTAAGTAAACGCATAATTTTGTGTTGTTGCTTTTAAAAATCTAAAAGGAACCTTTGAAATATCTTGAAGCAACTCTAACGTTGTACTCTTGGCCAGGATGATAAAATTCCGCTAAACCCCAATCGATCAATCGAAGCTTACGATTTTCATGGTCGATCATAACGTTGTGAGGTTTAACGTCCCGATGCATAATGCCCATACTGTGGCAGTAATCCAGGGCTTTTAACAACTCGTACAAATAGAACCGAATATCGTAGTCCGTCAATGTCTGGTAAAGTAACTTGAAATCCGTGTTGTTGACATGTTCGAAAATCAATGCCGGAGTTCTTGACACAGGATCTTTAACCACCGCTTGTAGAGTAATAATGTTGGTTCCGCCACGCAAATTTTCCAAGATTTTTATTTCGCGTTTAATCTTCTTCTTTTTGACGGGCTATAACATAATTTTTAAACACAATCACTTGGTTATGATCACTAGAACTAAGTTTGATCGTATAACAATGTTTTTTACCTTGAGGATTTTTACAACACACTTTTCGTTGGTAACTACATTGATGGCTTCAAAGACTTCACTGTATTTGCCTCTGCCTAATTTCCTAACAAGTTGGTAGTCATCTTGCTCCCTAAAGATATCAATTTTAATTATAATGATTGCATTGCATGGTATATGCAAGGATATATGGCTAAAGACTGAACTTACCCCCATTCAATGACATGCGATTCATAGTCCCAGTATTCTCTTGCTCTATGCAAATTCACATCTGCATAAACCCTAGCTTGACTGGCTAAAGGCATGGTGGAAAATGTAGATCTGCTTGGTTCACACCTTCCCTGCTTAAAGGCACCTAAATGTAAAATTAATTTTGTAACACATGGGAACAACACCACACCAAACTGGATAAACTGATAGCTCGCACTTCAATGCCCTGAAGTGCTCAATTTTATCACTGGCTTTAGAACAAACAACTTCATTTTAGGGCAGTTAACTTTTTTACTTTCTTACTGCACTCAGGTGTTACCATATTTTAACTGAATGTACAATATGTTGGGTCATCAACAAAGGATATGACCGGTTTAGGTGGACGAAAAAGTTGAAGCCTCGCGGCTAGTCCACATAGTACTTTGGCATTTTCTTACCTGCAAGATGGAAGGTGTTTGAAATAAATCGGTTGTTGTTTGGCGTTGGACAGAATCTAATAGCTCGGCCGGCAAGAAGAAAATTTGAAAACGAATATCGAAAAATCTTTGCGTAGATTACAATGTCAGCAGCCACAACGTATGAAACTTTTCACGTTCATTTGTCGAAGAAAGTTACCCAGCCTTGCGACGCTCCCACTCCCAGCCAGCTAAAAAAGCCAGCGACTAGTTCTCTCTGATGAAGAGCATGGTGGCTCAATAAGAAGTAGTATCGTTTAAAGCCGCCAGATGCGCACGTAATACCAAATCAGTTGAAAAAGTATCGTTGAAAAACGCTTGTTATTAGCTAATGATTCCATCTGCAATTGCCATTTTATACTTTTGATTTAATGGCGAGAGTATTTTAATGAATTACATTAGAATTGAACAGCAGCTTTCGATAAACGTTTTGGAAATTTTACTCGAATTCCGAGGTTTTAAGTGCCATCTTACGGCGTTACACTCAATCGAGGAAACGCGTGACGACAGAAAAAAATGGCCGGTCAACCGATCGCCGAATAGCTATCTCCTCAATTTATTATTTATCTCTCAGCCCTGACGTCCGCCCTTTGGGTTGATGGGCAACAACCCGTTTCCTGCAACCTTATCTCATTATGCATCTGAAACATTTTCTTGCATAATCTTAAAATTTCTTTTCGCCCTTCTTCAACTTAATATATTTTTTGAAGAGCACGACGAAACTTCTTTTGCAACGTGGGACATATAACAAAGTGAATCTTTGTCGAACAGATGATATCGCATATTTAGAACATTAGTCGCCTCAATACCAACAATCCAATAGCATACCCAGATTAGATTTTGCCTAGCGGCAAACACTTCAACCATGTTGAATTCAAATAGCAATCTTTTTGGGTTTTTACACACCGTAAACTATTTAAAGTATTCAGTTCGCCAAATAAAAATAAATACAAATACATAATAACGTGCATGCAAGTAATAACTATGGGAATTTGACAAGGAAACGACGGAGGTGGGGATTCGAAGGCTTCTATCCCTTCCTTCTTTTTTCAGAGTGTTCTACGGCGAAAGAACATGTCAAAGCTTTTCTTGCCATGCCCATGTGCAGCAAACGGATTAGAACGTCGGCCAGTCTAAACTTTACGGGACACGAAGGCTCTTCTTTTGTTGATAAGCTCTCGCAAGTAAAAGAATATTCGACATGATGAAGTGCATTTGCACGATTCATACTCAACATTTAGTCGACTGGAAATATTCGCAGTTTCATTTGAATGGATCGATCACAGGAAAAGAAGCTTGTCACTACCTTATTTCTCAACGTAGTCAACTGTTTTGCAACCCCATAAATCAGCACCAACAGAAAATTGGCATTCTCTGCCATGTTGAACAACAAAATGGACTTTTCAAAGAACTAATTCAACTTGATCTGATATCCCCGGCGTCCAAAATATTCACTCGGGTGGCTTCTCTCGAAGACATTAGATTTTCAGTTGCGTACACACTCTCTGTTCGACTCGCTGTAGCTTGGAATCCTGTCGGGAAATGGTTTATTCATCGAGAGCAGCAAAATTTTTTGGATGTGGAAGACACAAGCGAGACGTTTCAAGCAGTCCAATTTGAAATACGCTTATCAGGTGACCACAATTCAAATGCGATTGTAAATTAATCGAAAGTACAATCTTTCTTTCCCTTTTTTAAGGATTCCTTATTGAAGTGTGGGTCCGCGGTGGAGAACTGAAGCTGTATCCGATTTCACCCCACAATTTAGTTATGAACTTGGAGGATCTCATCCGTTTCAGAGAAGATTCAAATGCAATCGTTAACTTTGAACCTAACCCTGATCACCGCTTCTTCTACTTGCCAAAGTAACTACATTATTGTTTGTTTTTACAAGTCTAATAACTAGCTTTTTTCCTAACTAGGGTTAGAGTCGGCACCCTAATTTCAGTCAGTCGAAACCTGCCTGAATCTTCTCCGTTTCGTAATTACGCTGACCTGTGCAACTATTGGCAGCAACAGGTGATAAATCATAAATATCGTGAGCAAGTGTTAACTTGGTAATTAACTGTTTTACTTTTCCTTTAGTACGGGTACAACTTGCCAGAGGAGTCGACTGGAATGGTATACTTTAACGTGGCATTTACAAACGTAGGACCGTCACGTATCATTTACACGTATCCATCTTGCTGCGTTTTTCTTGAGCCACCACTATCAGTCCCGATATCCAATAAGAAATCACTTTCCATCATTCGGCAATTTTGGAATTTTTTGGAACCGCTTCTCGCTTGTTTTCCCGGACAAATGATAGTGCAGCCTTGGGTGACTAATCCATTTGTAAGAATTCCATTACAAGAAAAATGCGCCGAAGACCTTAAACAGGATGTCAAAATGAAAGCTCTCATTGGATGTGAAGAACAGATCGAAGGTACTTCAAAGTATTTTCCACAGGCACCTATGGATAGTTTCACAAGAAAGCAAGAAAACAAGGCGTCGAACCCAAAAAAGACCCAATTCAAAAAGAAAACATCCGACTCTCCACGAATGACCAACAGTACAATCACACAATACTTTTCTAAGCAAAATCCGAACGTCAAGATCCGCCGCACTGCCACCAAAGTCACGTTTAAAGTATGTTGTTTCGCCAAATTATTTCACATTTTTGTTCATAATCGGATTTATTATTTATTCCAGCCGATGTGATCGCGTTAAGAGACTAAGGAGGTTCATTAAGAAACCTGAAAGTCATTATATCGTATAACCGGCCTTTAATTGTTACATGGTACCATGTAGTATCACCCTGGAGTTATTTAAGGGGTATTAACGCAAGCTACAAGCAGATTATTTTCCTGTGGAAGAGCCAAGCTCATCGTACATTTTTTTTTCAAAGAATTGTTGACTATGTAGTCTGATTTTGTCGTAACACAATAAACTGTCATATAACTTTCACAACTTTTACATTTAAGGGTTATCTCACTTTTTAAGCTTTTTCTTGCCGAACGTCATCCGTTTCTTTAAATCCGTTCTATGTTGTCTTAGTTTTCCCCGGAAAACGTCACCTTGCTTGGAGAACTCATCCTTATGTTTTTGGTAGAACACCTGCATTTTCTCTTTGGATGCTGGTTTGATGTAGCCCCAGCGAGTAAGATAATTTATGGAAAGGGTGGTGCCTATGGGAATATGTATTGTATATTAACTTATCTAGAGTGTGATGGTAATGAAAATTGTAAGTTACCTCCAATAGTAACAGCATAACGTGCAGGACTGGCCACTTTATAGAGCGCATAAGTTAGGGCATAGTACCCCACACTTGAATTTCTAAGAGGATTTATGATTTTTTCACCAACTCCTATATTTTCTAGTAGTGCAACAACATCTAGGCCACTGTAACACAACAGATTAGGAAATTCCTAAAAAAACACATAAAGACGGTATTACTTTTTAACTGCAAAGTAGAAGCCACAGGTCCAAACGGCAGAAGTTGCAACATGTACAGGAATCAGGACATACCAATAGTCCTTGTACATTTGTTTAAATCTTTGAAAGAGTGAAACCTTAGCTGGAGGGCTATCAGAATTTGATTGGTCTTGTGCTTTACTCGGCACTTCACTCTTAGCCTTTTCTTGCTCTGACTGTTGGTTACCTTGAGCATTATAAATAGTTGAGATGTGTAGAGATTTGGAAAATGAATTACATGGCTTTCGTGAGTAGTATCGGTTACATAAATCGAACCGGTAAACATCACATGTCGGACGTTGAGTAGTCGGAAATTTGACAACTACAGACGCAAGTACCGGATGTGAACGAAGTAAATAGACTGAACTGATACATCGCGTGACTAAGGCAGACATTTAGTTTAAATGTATCAAAACTTTTCAAATGCAACAACAAAATGTAATTTCATGGCATGTGGACTCACGTATACCAATCTTGCCGAAACGTCGTAGCAGACGATTCTGATCGACATTAGCGTAACCATAGAAACGATTACATTTGAATGCAATTTTCATCCGTTTTTTATGATGTAAAAGATCCTATAAATAAGAAAGTAATTGGTAATTGTAACCTTGGTTACGCAATAAATTACTTAAATAAAAATGCATGTTGCCATTTAAAAAATCGAAGAAACGGCATCATTCAATAAAAATTCCCTTTTAAAATTTAAAATTAAATATTTGTGATCTGCCAAGTTTTTTTTTTCTTTTTTCACTTGACATATCCAAAGAAAAATTCAAGTGAAAACAAATGGAGTTTCTCGGCTGTTTTCCTGCTGTTCCCAAGCCAATTTATTTGTAGTCACAGACTTGCTTTCGTCGTGTGAGTGTGTCGTCTACCATTTCAGTTTAACTTCTTATGCAGTAGAGGTCGGTTGCCGGTTGGTCTTAGCAGGTCTCAGCTTTCTTGTTGTTCGGTCAGACAGCCACTCTTTCTTCTTCAAACTAGTTGATATCAAAGACATCTTGGTTTGAGGGTAAGAGTTTGACTTAATTGTTACCGTCTTACGAGGAAGGGAGAGAGAAATGCCACGAATCGACAATGACGTCAAGCTCGACTTCAAAGATGTCCTCCTACGTCCAAAACGCAGCACACTCAAGAGTCGTGCCGATGTAAGTATTATTTTTCCCCCATAATATTTCAATGTGGAGCTGCATCACTTTGATATCTTCGGCTATCTTTAAAGCACAGACTACAAAGTTGACATGGGCTATTGTTTTTCGTATTCTATACTTCAAGTGAGCTGTTATCGCGTTTTTAGAGGTCATGTCTGCACCGAGAAAAACACGTGCGTTTCATTTACTTGGGGGTTCAGTGACCTAAAAAATGTAGAATTTCTTTAAAATGCTGTCTGTGGTCGATGAACTACAATACCCGATTAATATTTGTTTTGTTGCATAGGTTGATTTGTTTCGCGAAATCAAATTTCGGAACTCGAAGCAAACTATTCGAGGGATCCCCATCATAGCTTCCAACATGGACACAGTCGGAACTTTCGAAATGGCTTCTGCCCTAGCTAAGGTATTAAGAAAATGTCGGTTGTGAAACCGGTGTATCCCATGGCACTTCCTGTTACTTTTCATGGTGCTATTTCCGTATTGTATTCACCGACTAGATTATAGTCGCTGTGTGCGCCTGACTGCCATCTCTTGATTTTTTCCCTTATCTAAATTTATTTATTTTTTTGAAAACCAGCATGGACTGCTAACAACCATCCACAAGCACTACCAAGTTGAGGAGTGGGTCGATTTTATGCAAAAGGTAAAAAATAATTAGTTTTCTTAAGAGAATGTATCTTACAGTTTTATTCACGTTTATAGAATAAAGATGTCGCTGGATTCGTTGCTGCTTCTTCTGGCTCGGGTAAAGGGGATTTCGAGAAACTGTCCAAGATTCTGAATGCTGTGCCCGAGGTGCGCTTTGTCTGTCTAGACGTAGCCAATGGGTATTCCGAACATTTTGTCGAATTCGTTCGCAGTGTCCGGGAAGCCTTTCCTCAACACGTTATTATGGTAACTTAAAACTACCCAGTAATGCTTTGTTAAAATACTAAAGGAATTTTCCCACATACAGGCAGGAAATGTGGTCACTGGAGAAATGGTTGAGGAACTAATTCTTTCAGGAGCAGATATCATCAAGGTCGGAATCGGACCAGGCTCCGTTTGCACAACTCGTAAGAAGACTGGTGTGGGCTATCCTCAGATCAGTGCAGTCATTGAATGCGCTGATGCAGCTCATGGACTGGGTGGCCACATTATATCGGTAAGAAAGCAGTTTGATCACACACGTAAAATTTATACTGACAATTTACGTTGTAGGATGGAGGGTGTACTTGCCCAGGTGATGTTGCTAAGGCCTTTGGAGCCGGAGCAGATTTTGTGATGTTGGGTGGTATGCTCTCTGGCCACGATCAGTCAGGTGGAGACGTGATCGAGCGAGATGGGAAAAAGTATAAACTCTTTTACGGCATGTCTTCCGCAACGGCTATGAACAAACACGTTGGTGGAGTCTCTGAATACAGGCGAGTAGTAATTTAAAAAATTAATGAACAATATTTATAATAACCCTTCGTTTTCTTCTCTACAGGGCTTCAGAAGGAAAGACTGTTGAGGTTCCGTATCGCGGAAATGTGGATGCAACCATCAGCGACATTTTGGGTGGTTTGCGTTCTGCTTGCACATACACTGGAGCTGCTCGCCTTAAGGAACTACCTAAACGGACAACTTTCATTCGCGTCACACAGCAAACAAATGAAATTTTCAGCGCTTTTTCGTCTGGGGATTGAAGATGCCGTCTAAATCTTTTTACATTTCATCTCCGCAATATTGCGCAATTATAGTAATCATGGTTTTGTGTGGTTAGCGTGTTTCTTAATACACTTCTATCTTCGATTCTGAATTAAATTTTCCAACTCTTATTTAAATAGTATGCAATATTGTATCAACAGAATTACAAGTTAGTTACACAAGTCTGGGCTTTTTCTCAGGTGGAGGTTTGTTGGCTTGAGGTTCTGTTTTAACTTCTACCTTAACTTCGACTTTAGTATTTTCTTCTGTTAATGCTCTTTGTTCGGGTTGTTGATTGGTAGCTGGATAAGGAGTATTTTTAAGAGGAAACTTTTTGGCAAGGTCAGCAAGCAAAACGTTAACTCGATGCCTTTGGAACATGGAACCACTCTCCTCCTTTGCTTTTTCCTTCAAACTCTTTTTCTGTGCTTTCTTCTCATCTTCATCTTTCGATTCTGTCTCCTTAAACTCCCACCAATAACCTTGAAAATACCAATATGATAATAAAATTTATTTAAAAAATGTAAGAAATTGTATACCTTTGCTTGGGTGATATCTTGAGTATGTCCTAGCTTCATCAAAAGCCCCTTGGAGATGATTGACTGTTGTAGACTGATAGAAAAAAAATTCTAATTAGTTTAGACTGACACTAAAACATTTTCCGATTTTCTTACAATTCGAGAATTGATCACAGAACCAAGATCTGGGGCTTGATAGACTACACCAGCAATTATGTAGAAATCTGCAAGTGGAGTAACTACAGCTGCAGAATGCCTATGCTGCTTTCGAATTACATACAAAATTGGTTCTTGAACATGAAGAAGCATATACTCAAGTCCTGTCAAGTTACTGTTGAATTTTATAAATGATTAATAATAAAGTTTTAATTGAATGTGGTTTGTAATATACTTGAGGTGTTCCATATTGAGACGCTGCATTTTGACAATTTCATTGTTGCAAGTTCGGTCATAGAAAGGGTTTGTAGTAGACTGAAAGTAATCCATTACATTGGTAGGATTAAGAATGGGTATCCAAGCAGAGTCATGCCAAGAAATCCACAAAAGGTTATCTAGAATAGAATGCATGGAGGGAAAAAAGTTGTTTTTACATAATGGCCGATTGAATTGAGGTTTTCTTAGAGAATTGATGACCCACCTTTAGAATCACCCATTTTGAACCAAATTATATTCCTCCTTGTTGTTTGAACTCAAATTGATTCACACAAATTTTCATACGAGTGTGTAAACAACAATAATTTTATTTTGAAGTATAACAGTAAGAAATTAAGGCCTAGCTTAGAAATGCTACAAACAGTCAAGCAACGCCATCTATAAAAATCTTGAAACCAGAAAACAAGAGAATGGAATGGCCGCACAATTTTATCGTGAATTTTCGGTGGGAAAACGCTTTTCGTTTTGCCTTTTTGATCTTTCCTTTTTTTTTCTTTTTACTTTCATTTACCAGTTATTTCCCCCGTCATTTGCCTAGTGCAGGAATAGCAGAATTAAGATAATAATCAATTGTGGTTATAATTGTATTTCTTTAAGTAAAATCGGGGTTTTCTAAGAAGAACATTAAGATTGAAGATTATCAAAGTTCAAGCAGGTTGAAGTTAGAATTTAGCGGAATTTAGTTAAACTTTTGATGGAAAATTTACATTTGTTAAGAATTAGACAATATTTTCTGAACAAATTCTTCCTCCAATAAGATTCCAGTGAAATGAGTGAAGTGAGCACTATCGTCATACAGAGACACTCCTGGTGACATGCAACAAATTTGTAGCCAAACTTTATCGCCTTTTTTCAAATTCAGCGTCAACTGTAGGGTCAGTTGACTCTTTAAATCAGCGACGATGTGAGCCTCTTCAGTCCGACCCTCTGCAATTTCGTCACCACCATTCAAATAAAGTTGAACGCCTAAATAAGCAGGGGAAGGTGAAGCTGGAAAATTAGCCAGTCCAGTGAAGGAGAAAAAATACGTTCCCGATCGCCGGGACTTGAATACTCCCGATGTGGAATCCATTGCATTTCCGGAGTTGATAACTTCACGCTGGAACGGAATCGGAACTGATTTGGTGCTGAACGAATCGTATCTGGTAACGTAGAAATGGACGGGTAAGGATTTTATGTCGACATATCCAATCCAGGTTTGTAAATCTGTCAGATAATTTATCGTAAGTTTCCACGTTACAGACATAATTTAGTTGGGGGCTAATTTACTACTTACCATTTTCGCTTGGGGAAAAGTCGCAATAAACAGCTTCAAACTTTATCGATCCCTTAACAAGAAATATTCCGCTGATTTTATGCCCCATTCTCTGCAAATCTTCACATGAGGTTGGTATTTTACCAATGTCTATTATTTCGTTTTTTCTTTCTATTTAAATAACATTAAATTGAATTATCAAAGTAAATTTAATTCCAATTTCAGGAGAAAAAGGAGTGAGGGTTACTATTTTAGTACCGTAAATTTCTTTTTTCAAATCTTCGACGGTGTTCTTCAATTTTTGCCATTCATGGGATGGGGTCAATTTTTCTTGTTGGAAAAAATTGATGGGCGTTGACAGAATGGCGGTCGTATATTTTACGCGCACTACTTTGTCTTGAAGTAACTGAGTGTCACGGAAATTGGCTAGATTGATTTTGCTCAAGTGCATGGGTTTGGGTACGAATTTTTCTCCATTCCACTCAACGTGATCTTTGGTTTCCTGGTAAAAATTTATCTGAATCTTCTTTAGAAATGGAACTGTGGCCAGACAAATCAATATCCAGGGAGCCTTTTAATCCAGCTAAATAATCTGACTCCAACCGGCCTCCCCCTTTCTTGGTATTCGTGTAAATTTCCACCAATTTCTTCTGGGCATCAATGTCCATTTTTAACGAATACAGTACGATTCGGCCAGAAAATATTTGGCCGAATGCAACAAAAATTATTTGTATGATTCGGCCGCTGTCCGAATGTTACACAATAATGTGTATGTTTCGGCCGGTGGCCAAATTACACATAAAAATTTATATGATTCGGCCATCCTTTTTTTTCGGCCAGCACAAGTTTTTCGGCCAAAAAATAATAATTTCGGGGACGTTGAAAAAATGCAACTGGCCGAATCGTATATTAAAATTTGTAAGATTCGGCCGGATTCGGCTTGTGGCCGGGTTTCGAGTATTTGAATAATTAACAGGCAGGATGATGTAAAACCTTGGCGGGAATATAAAATGACACGGACCTACAGCCGAGCAGAGAGCAAACCAAGCGAATTCTTTGCTGTCAAAGGATCGAAAAAGAGGAAGAAATGATTTAAGTTGAAATTTTATTGCTAATCAAAATGGTACAACGAGTTTAAATTATACTTGTTATTGAGTTAATCAAACGATTGCTAATGCGAATCACGATCGGAGCACTCGTCAATGTGCACTCGTCAATGGACAATTTCACTTCAATTAAATTTAAACTTTCCTTCACCTGCAGTAATTGTCAATTCTCTTTTTGAAATACGATTATAAAACGTAAAAAACGCAAAATAAAATAAGTTCAATTTGAGTCAGTAATTGATATCAATTTTTTCCCCCCTTTTCCCTGTTTGACCATGTCCGCAGAGTAATCCGCAGAGTAATCCCCGCTTTAGTAAACGTTAGATTGTCTATAGCAAGTTAACAACGTACAAAACAAATAACATCAGACCATAAGACTGACATTTACAAATTCTAATCGAAAACTTGACTTCTTATTTACAGAGATTATATAAACATAAAAAGTAAAAACCCGTTTATCTCAATTTATCAAGTGTAACCTTTCAGTTGCATGCAACAAAGGATCCAACTGTAAAAATTGAAACGCACTCGGTTCAGTTTGAAAACACTCGTCTTATTTTCCGAAAACTAAAGAATGCGAATAAATTATTCAAACTAAATTGGTTTGTGTCACTTTGGCTGTCTGGTATCTCTTGAATGGTGAAGTGGATGTAACCAATTCTCATCAATGCCAGCCTTGAAGCAAACTAAGAAATAACAAGAATCAAAATTTCCCCTCCCTTTTCTTACAATAATATTTACACAACAACAACAGACAACAACACATAGGACAGAAGGAGAGCCAACCTATTTCTTCTGCATACAGAATTACAGGCCACTATGGCTCTGTTTTCGTTTACGAGTCTTTTTTTTTCTTTAAAACATTTCATTTGAGTCAATAATTAATATCTATTTGTTTTTGTTTTTCTGTTTCTTTCCTTGTTTGACCAGTCCGCAAGTTAATTCCCGCTTCAATAAAGGGAAGATTGTTCATAGCCACGTACAAAAACAAATAACACAATGACATTAAAAGTCTGACATTTAAAAATTCTAATCGAAAACTTATCTTCTTATTTACAGACACAAAGACCTGTTGTTTTCAATTTATCAAGTGTAACCTTTAAGTTGGACGCAACGCAACAACAGGTCCAACTGTATAAATTGAAACGCACGTCAAGTTGGAAAACACAGTCTCATCTATAATTTCGAATAACAAAAGAATGGCGCACTTTTCTGTAGTTTCACTCACCCAAGTTGTTTTGCTGTTGGTTTTCATCTGCTGGACGCCGAGTTCGACTGGCGCTGCCTTTTCATTGGAGGAAGAATTCCTACAATTAAAGGAAAATTATGTGAGCAGAATTAATAAAAATTTTCCTTTTCATCACGCGATGCTTCTGTTGTTAACAATTAAATAATTTTTTATTTTTGATATCTTATTAATTTTATTCCATTTGTCAATAGATTCAAATGAAACAACTCTTTGAATCAACAACGATTGAACAGCAGGCCAAAAATGCCCAACTGGAGGCGCAACTTGAACTAAATGTAAGTCTATTGTAGTTAATTTAATTCAGAGTTTCACTGTTGGGTAAAACGCTTTTACTTGTCTATGACAGAATGAACAAAGACAAGATTTGGCATTGAGAGTAAAACAAGTAGAGGAAAAAAATGTCCAACTGGAAGTCAAAATTCAGGATCAAGAAAGAAGATTAACTTCCTTATTGGAAGTTTCCACTGATTCAAAATTATTTCAAAATAATAATAAAATTGCAATTCGATCAACTGGAAGGAGCGGAATTCCAAGGACATGCAGAGAACTTCGTGCGATCGATCCTTCACTTTCATCCGGAATGCACTGGATCGATCCGGACGGAGAAGGTGTCGGCGATGATCCAATTTACGTTTACTGCGATATGACATCAGGTGAAATACTTAAATTTTCAATTAAAGTAAAATTATCTTATTTATTTATCATCTTTCCATTAAAACAGGATCGACCTCAATTCTACACGATAGTGAATCTTCTTTAAATGTCGGTCACTGCGCCGAGGCCGGGTGCTATTCCCGTTCCATCAACTACAATTCGTCAATGGGACAAATCAAAGCTTTGATGGAATTATCCAGCGAATGCCATCAATCGATTAGAGTCAGTTTTAGTTTCATCAGTTTAATTGGTTTTTATTTTCTTTTTTTTTTTAAATTCTTAATTCTATTATTAGTACGACTGCAACTATGCTGCATTCGAGTTAAGTGGCTTCGCCTATTCCTGGTGGAACGACAGAGAAGGAAATCCGCAATACTTTTGGGCCGGAAATAACACGGACGGAGTTCACACCTGCCAGTGCGGAATCGATGCAAATTGCGTCGATCCTGCGGCGAATTGCAATTGCGATGCTCTTTTGCCAATTCAATTAGTCGACGACGGTGTGTTACGGATCCCCCGTTTGTACATAATTAAAATGAATAAAATTAATTTCTTTTACAGGTGTCATTACCGACAAAAATGTTCTGCCCGTCACTCGTTTGAATTTCGGACGAACTCAACTGGAAACTTCATCCGGCGTCCACACGCTTGGCCGACTCGTGTGCACCGGATTAGTTTTGATGCCAAAGTCATGTCAGGATTTGTGGTTAATTGGCCACACCCTGAACGGAATTTATTCCGTCTTGGGATCTGCGAAAATGGAATCCGTTTACTGCGATTTCACTAAACTACCGGACGATGCGGGTAAATTTTTTAGATTCTCACGAATTATTCATTTGCAATTATGTCATTTTTAATTAATAAAAAGGCTTTCAGATTTGGATCGGATACGTCGACGTTAAATCCGCGCCCGTTTATTTCTACGTCCAAAGAAATGCTACATTTTACACAATGTACACTCCGATTCCCTTCGAGTTGGCGCGGGTGAACGAGGGAAATGCCATGAATTTGTCATCGGGCATATTCACGGCACCGCGACCGGGAACTTATTTTTTCTCTTTCGCGGGAGTGGCGCGTCTTGCATCTTCAGTTGCTTATGCTGGGTTTGATTCTTTGCTTATTTTGAACGGGTATATAATCGGGACGAGTAATGTTCAAGAGAGTAAGGGCCCCGTTTCTCAACAAAGTCCGTTTTCCCTCCAGTCGACGCTGAACCTGAAAAAAGGCGATCGAGTCTGGGTGCAGATTTATTATGCTAATGATACTGTTTCATTCGCGGCTTTGGTTGACAACGACAACGGCAACGTCGGTAACCACCACACTCATTTCACGGGTTTCATGTTGGAGGAGGAAATTGTCGCGTCCCTTTGAGGTTTTGGGTTCGACATTTAAAATTCACAAAATGAACGGCGACACGAAAATTTGGGGAAGGGAATTTTAAGGGGGAAGGGAAGATAATGCATTCGACTCTAATTCATTAAAGAATGAACATTTATTTACCAAAATTTAACTGTGGATGTAATTACCCTTACTAAATACACAGGCAAAGTTGGAAACTTCTATCTGCAAAACTCTAGACGTTATGGACAAAAAGCCAATTTTGATTGCCAGATTGACGAAAAACGGAAGGCCTTCAAATGGGAGAAAATTCATTCGCCTCTAATTCAATTACGGATCGGAATTTACAAATAATTTTTTATAGATCAATTCACATTTCAGTTGTGCACTCGTCCAGAAAAAATGGCTTTTCAATCTCTAAAATCAAGGGCAGGGAACGTGAAAAACTCGATTTCATTGCCAGACATAAAAATTGATTTATTTTTTAATTTTTAAATTTCGCTTGAAATTAAATCGAAAACGATGCAACTACACATCTCGTTTATCTTTTAAAACTTTTTTCACTATTTTAATTTTATTTCATTACATTTTAAATTATTTCCTTTTCACGGTCGCAGGATGAGAAAAATTAGGGAAGGGGAGAAATTCGTTCGACTCCAATTCGTGAAGGAGTGCGAATTTCTAAACGGAAATTGAACTGTAGATGCAAATAAACCTTTTTAACGCAGAAACACATTTTTAAGTTTCTATTTGCAAAACCAACTTGGCCTCCGATGAACATCCAATACATGTTGGATGTACCATTTGTCAGCCGAAGGCCATATACCGCACTCCCTGATTGGCCAGTCATCATCACATGACAAACCCCCTTTCCCTACGTATTTTCCTTTCCGTCGCCATTTTGATTTTGCAGCCCTTGTTTACATTTTTTAAACGATGACGTCTTTAGCCGAAAGAGTTGCAGAAACTCTGCAGGCATTAGTTACGCCTGCAACTTTTGAAGGGATTGTTACGCAGCTTGAAGAAAACAATAAGAGAAGCAACGTACAGCAACTTTAATCGATCAACGAGTAAGAATCAATAAACCAGGGGAAATCTAGTGCTTTACGAGTCAACCTGAGCTGGCCTCAGGAGGGAGAGTGGATGCTATCAAGAATAAGGCTCAAAAGAAGTATCTTAATATGGTAAGAAGTGTTGCATTTGTTCAACTATATTCATTTTTACACAAGCTGTATGTAACCTGGTGTTTTCTTACATGTTTATAGACCTTGGAACGGAAGACCCATACTCCTAAGAAGTCAGACCGTGGAAATCCTGGCAATCAGACTAAGCGATTACATAGTCTTCATGACAAGCATGAGGCCAAGTTAGTCTTCATGACAAGCATATGCAGGTGTCATTGAATAATCATTGCCATTCTTTTGTCTTTGATTTGTGTGAAAACACCAAACAGTTCTCGTGCAGTGTCAAAGGGTGCTTTATGATGAAGGTGCTGAAATCCCAGGTAGCTAAATTCAGTGGTAATCCATAGACTAAATGTTAAGTTTCATATATGTTTATTTCAACTTAAATTATATTTGTGTAGATAGCAGCAAAGCGCGCTTGGTTCAGCATCATTAAATCATCCAAAAGAAGGCGCGTATCGACAAGACAATTGATTGTCTCAATGACAATGATGATGGTGTTATCATGACCAGATTTAGATAGTGGTGAATTCCCCTGACACACACTTGGTTCAGGTAGAGACAAATATTGCTCACCATTTTTCGTATTTTATTTATTTTGGTTGACTAGAAATGGGAGAAAATTCATTTGCTTTTAATTTGTTAACGGATTAGTTGTTCTCAAAATTTCTTCACAGTTCCATACTCATTATAGTTTTGTATGACTCAACGAAAATTCAAGGGTATTTACTATCTGCACAATCAAGGGCAGGGAATTTGACTAAGCCTCTCCCCCCCCCCCCTATAAAAATAATTTCAATTTGATTGCCGAACACTACTTGAAATCACATAAAAATTTAAGCTGATATATTTGTTTCTTGGCGAAAATTGAACAGTGGATGTAACTGTAAACTGTGCATTTTTAATGCACACGCTAATTTTCTATTTTCTATCTGTAAAAATGTGGACGCGACAAGAAGAAAACCAAATTTAATTGCCAAATTTACAATATAGAGGGATTAGAGGGTGGACTTGGAATGAGAGAAAATTTATTCGTCTCTAATTCACTTACGGAATGGAATATCCAAACAAGACCCTTCCAGGTTCGCCCTCGGGTATTAACGGGCAAGATATCAGTTAAAAGCTTAAATTGCTTATTTTCAGAACAATTAAAATGTAGGAATTTCGTAAGATTTTGTTATATTGTAATTTTCTATTAAACTAATCACCTGAATCTGTAGTGCGGAAGAATTTTGTTGAGCAATACTAAGATTATTATTATCCATAATGTTATTCTGTTCACAATCGGTAGCTTAAAGCTGCTGACGTTTTTTTACTCCGCTTTTTATCCTTTGGACTTGAAAAACACTCTTTTGATTTTGGTGGCATCTTTTAGCAAAATTTGAAGTAAATCAACCTGTTTTACAGACAGCACGGAACGAATACTTCCGGGGCGAGTCAAGCTATAACTACACTCAAGTCCATAAATATCTACCCCCTATACCCCCTTCCCCCCCCAAAAAAAAAGGCGCCAAAAAAGAGGATCTTAGTATCTTACCGCAACAGAATTGTTTTTGTGCTAAGTATTATGCAATCGGAAAAAGCGAGTATGCGTCTATACGAAGAGTTAAAACGGTGGCATATTAGAAAATGAAAAATTACAATGATTACAACAATGCCAAGTCAAAATGTGATTTAGGTAAACATTTCTGTCGTGATACGGGAGTCAGGGCATCAAGTATTTATTTTCACAAGCACTTGGGGTATTAAGTAAATAAGATCAATAATTATGGGTGTAAGTAATTTTTCTCTTAAGTAAATACGGAATTGAATAATAAAATTCAAGAGTAATTATTATCTGTCAGCTAAGTAATTAAGGTAGTTAGTAATACTGGCAACAAGTAATTTAGCTAACCAAGACAAGTATTTCCCTTTTGCAAGTAATTAAATTCACAAGTAATTAAAGCCATAAGTAATTCAAGTCCTAAGTAATTATGTTCTTAAGCATTTTAATTAAAAAGTTAGTCATATTTAATTGTTTATATTCCGTACTAGAATGAATAATTATGATATTTATTATTTTGTATTTAGTAGAGAATTATAGGGCTGTTCGACATCTTTTTTAACATTTGTTGCCATCGTGGCAACGCAGCAACTCATGTATTTTTTGTCTGCTACGAGTGACTTGTTTATTCTGTGAAATATGAAAGTTTGTATTTAGATTAAAACAATCACCAAATTTTTAATTATCTGATTGATAGGTATTCTGCATAATGAATACTAAAAAAGGTTCTGTGAGTAGAAGGTGCAAAGTGTCAAATTGCCGTAACCTGAAAAGTGCAAGTGTAAAACTGTATAGTTTACCAAAGGAGGGTGTGAGGCGAGATTTGTGGTTGGAGAGAATGAATTATCCCTGAGGGTAGTACTTGTACTACCAGAAGGCATTAAAGTAAATGCGGGTGTGTGTGTGTTTGTGTAGGAGTGGGGGGGATGTGGGGGAGTGAACGCTGTTCTGAGCCAGGCTTCCAGAACCTTTAATTCAGAATCAGAATAAATTTATAGAAAACTAAACTACTGCATCGATTTTCTTCAAACTTTTTGTGTAAACTTACAGTAATTTATCTCAGCGTTTAGGTAAGTTTCGATTCATTTGGTAATACTAAATTTTATTAATTTTTATGCGGATTTAGTCATTAGCTTTTTGTGACTTAGGACAGCCACAAAATCCATTAGGTTGTCTGTTGACAGTCTGTTGATGTCTTGTTCAGTAAAAATAAATTTCGTCAACAGTTTTGTTATTGTTACAGGATATTGTTTCTCTTTTAGAGAAGTTCAGTGGAACAAAGGTATTTTGGTGTGTGCTATTCCATTTAAGAAATGTACGTAAATTCATCAATTATGCTAGGCAATATTTTGGGATGAACAACTCACTGGCCCCATTGGTTTGGTGGCAGAATACAGTTTTCTTAAGGAACTAGATGTTGTAAAAATGTTCCAGTTAAAACCTGGGTGCTTGCCTTCCATATCTGTTAAAAATATACTGTTCATCACAAGACCTGAAGTTGAGCTGATGGATTGTATTGCCGATAACTTGCACAGGTATGAATAATCTACATATTTTAACTTTAAATAGTCAACAATAAGTTAATTTACATTTCAGCGAAGAAAGCCAAGGACATTCTGCTAGTAAGGAATATCAGTTAATTTTTGTCTCCCGACGAAGTGCAGTATGTGAACAGCGGCTCAAGGTTGGTTAAAGTTACTTAAATCAGCGAAGAAGAAATTATTGAAAAAATTATTACTTCATTTAGGACAAAGGAGTGTATGGAACTCTTACTTCTATTGATGAACTGCCTGTTGATTTTTTCCCACTAGATAGTGATGTCATTTCAATGGAACTCGATAATGTTTTCAAGGTATTTATTTATGAGCCAAACTTTGAAAGGGATTGCTTGTCATCAATTTCTTCAAATTTATTCTCAGGATTTATATGTTGGCAATGAAATCAGCTCCTTACACCAAATTGCTCATGGGTTAATGTCCCTCCAAAGTTTATATGGCATTTTCCCCAACGTTGTGGGTAAGGGGAACATGTTTGGAAGAGGAAATTCCGTTTTATAAACACCACTTCACAGCACTGGACAAATGCCAGGAATCTGGAAAGATCATCGGTACGTTTTTTTCTTTGTTTTAATACTTCAGGATTAAAAATGATTTCTTCTTATTTTATAGAAGTCATTGGTGGACTTTACGAAATCGGTGAAATCATCACCATCAAAACTGCAAAAGCTTCAACAGAAAGGAAAATCAAGATCATTGATCAATCTTACAACAAGGTAGAAAAACAAATTTACAAAATTTAAAAAAGATAATTAACAATATAGCCTATTTGCCTTCAGGTCACGATCACAATGTGGAGTACGATCGCTGAAAAGTTCATCATAGCGGTTGAAAAATTAGAAGACGTCGTTGTAGGATTTGCAGGAATTAAAATTTCATCGTTTTCGCGTGAAGACGGCGAAATTTTCTTAGATTCCTTTGATGACACTTTAGTATCGGTAAAATTTCATAACCTCATCATCCAGCAATTCTTTAATTTAAAATAACTTTTTATTTTATGTCTTAGATTAACCCTGACATTCCTGAGTCCGCAGAGCGAAAACGTTGGCTGAAACAACAATAAGCTGAGATTGAATAGTGTGGCTTTCGTCACAACACTAAACCATTTTTACATTTAAAATTTTCATTTTTATTATGTTTAACTTTAACATCAAAACTCAGTAAAACGTCAAAAACCTCAGTCAAATAAAAGGTGCTTTTTGTTTAAAACTTGGTTTTTAAGGAATTTATTGGTTGTTTGCAACGCCATACATATATTACGGATAATTAGGATGTACCAAAAAAACCCGAGGGCGAACCTGGCCAGGGTCTTGTATCATCGACACCAACTTGAAAAATCTGTATGTGTGTTCGGATCACTTTCTTACAGGTATTTGTAGGTTAATACTAACAATTATTGATTATTATCTTACAATTTGTCATTTGTGAAATGCTTACAGGAAAGCCGAGTGGAGAATTCCACAAAAAACATGTTGATTGGGCACCCTCTATAAATTTGGGATCAAATAACACGAAACAATTTCTAGGTATTGCATTATTCATTTCATGTGTAAGAAACATTCCTATATGTTGTTTTAATGAATGAACTATTTTGTCATTACAGATGGTGATCAGCAAGTACGTAACAATGTTGCTTTTGACAAGGCTGATACACCTTCATTGATAGATGTAGAAACTGCAACTGAAGATACCTCAAACAATTTAGATGAAGAAGTGGCATTAATTGAAGATACATTTGTAAGTGATTCTCATCCAATCCCATCCTTGAATGATGTAACAACAAGTACGGAAACTTTTGACATGACTTCAACTGCAGATGATCAAAATATCATAACAGTTGAAACCACCTTTGATGCATTTGATGCCGTGTTTCCACAGAGAATTAGGAATACAATATGGACAATCACTGTTAAACATTTGTATCTTTTCTAAATAACGTGTTTTTGCCTCAATACTAAAACCACTGGCATAATTAGACAGTGACATAATTAAACACTAACACTATAACGAACTAATATATAAAGAAAACATATCAGAACTTCAAAACAACCCCCTTTTCTATCACTATTTTTCAAAAAATTCATATTTCGCAGAACTACACAAGTCACTCGGAGCAGACAAAAAATACATGAGTTGCTGCGTTGCCACGATGGCAACAAATGTTAAAAAAGATGTCGAACAGCCCTATAGTGATGCTGCACAAAAAGGAAAAACCACATTTATTAATTGCGTGGTCCGGGAGGGAATAGAAGTACATTTGGCAATGGCGCCAATGGCTACACGAAAAATAGGATAACAACAACATCAGATTACAATTTGTCGACGTCGTGTCCTCCCATAGAATATAATTCCTTATGTAATGCTGATTAACAGGTATATAACTTTACAAATTGAATACAAATACACTAATTACGGGAGCTTATACAAGCTAGGATAAACTTATTCCAAATTTGAAAAATGTTCCTACTGACTAGTGATTAGAAAATGCTGTCGATTCATGGCAGCTTTGGCAGAGTTTGTTTGCAATTTAATGAGGTAACCTTTTACTTTGTGCAGATGTGTGGGCCAAGACAGCCATCATTACAAGAAATGCATGATTATTTTGTGTGCTAGCATCAACCTGCTATCAGCAACAATCTCAGGAATCAAGATCATCGGCTTCATCTCTAGGGTAATTCTTTACTTTTATTTCTGTGTTCAGCTAGATCTTGAAAAATGTTCCTACTGACTAGTGATTATAAAATGCTGTCGATTCATGGCAGCTTTGGCAGAGTTTGTTTGCAATATAATGAGGTAACATTTTCCATTGTGCAGATGTGTGGGCCGAGACAGCCATCATTACAAGAAATTCATGATTCTGAATTCCCGGATTCAAAGCTTCCCTGGGCAATCCCATCCTGATTGTTTCATCCAACAGCGAAATGAACGCCGATGGCAGCTACTCTTTCGAGTAAGTAATATTCAAACGTCTTTCTATTTCTATCATCACTAATAATAGCGATCATTCAATTTTGACAATTTGCGAATTTGGCAGTTTCGAATCTGCCGACGGCACCAAAGTTGAGGAAAGCGGAAACCAAAAGAAAGTTGGACCTAAACCCGAGGATATCGGCACCGTTTCCAGGGGCTCTTATTCCTACACTTCTCCGGACGGTGTTATCATCAGCGTCAACTGGACCGCCGATGAAAACGGATTCCAGAGGCCACCGGCGATCACCTGCCCACTCCTCCCCCGATGCCCGAACACGTCGTCAAGATGCTCGCAGACTTGAAGGCTGCCGGTGTTCTGTAAGCGTGTCTATATTTAGCATATTTGAATACCACTTTGTAACCTTATTCCACTTGGCAAAATCCAATTAAATGTTGACGGCTTTGTATCTTCATATTTTTTTTGTAAAGGCTGACTGTAAATAATAAATGCTTTTCAAGTAATCAAAAAACAAACAAAAGTTCTGGTATTTTCACTGTTCACACAATCGTATTTTCTGTAATTTATTTCGTTTGTATTTCTTATGTAAGCTCAATATTTGTCCCAGGATTTATTTTTCCAATCGATGCGTCTTGGAGAGTTTTGTTTATCATCATCAGACTCTCTGGGTTTGGCTAATCAAACCAACACATCATATTATTGCATGAAAAGTTTATGAAATTTCAAAGTCTGTACGTACGTGGTGAAAAAGCAGCAAAAAGAAGTTTCTCAATGTTGAGGAAGGAGGCCTCGACGGTAATGGAGACGACAAAGGCCAGCCCGAAGACTGTGACGACGATGCCCAAATAGGTCATCAGTTGGCTGTTGAAAGTGTAGTAAACGAGCTTGCGATTGGAGGCGTAGAATGCGTCAAGATAAGCGAAATGAATGAGATAGACGCAATAACTCAGCCGGCTCAAAGGTAGAAATCCTTTCCACGACAGCAGTCGGTTGATGATGCCTATAGCGATAAAGATTTGTATTGATTTGCGTCATATTGTTGCGATAGCTCAATGCATTAGCTTAAAAGATTTAAAATTTAAAATTAAAAGTATGAAAAAATTTAAAGTAAAAAAATTTAAATTATAAATAAGATTAAATCGATTGAAAAATGTTACCTCCGTAACCTTTCGTGCAGGCATAGACGATCCAGGCAACAGCTGCGGCCCATGCCGTTCTGTGCAGAGATCTGTAAAACAAACTAACTGTCGGGTCGATTGCCGGCACAGCGGTTTCATCTAAGTAAGGAATCAAGCCGTAAATGACGGCCAAGATGATGGCTGACGACATTGTCCAGAAGATGACTAATATTATCTAATAGTCACTTAATTAAATGTAAATTAATTCCATTAACTAGCCGTATTATTTATTAGATTGCGTCTTTATACCTTGGATGTGCGCTTCTTTGAGTCTTTGGTGACGTACAAGAACCAGCCAAGCCAAACTCCAACGATAAAGGGTGGAGCCCGAGTCCACGGTTTGGTGTAATAATAATCGGCGTCCAGACCCATTGCGATCGTATCCATTCTGAAAATTGGAAGAATTTAAAAAAAATTGTGTGAAATCTCCATATCCGTTAGTGAGATAAAATCCTATTATTTACGTCCGGGTGGGCATCACCGTAGGCATCAAATCGAACACGGCGAAAATGGCGAAGTTGGCCGCGATGGTTCAGATAAATAAAAACCCGAGTAGAGGCAATCCAATTTTCTTCCATCGCCACATCAAGTAGATGACAAGAGGTGAGACGATAAAGAGTTGCATGTCGAGCGCCAAATACCATGTCTGTTCCATACACTGTCCGAGAAAAATACACAATTCAATCAAATGAATATAATTAATATAAGCAACAAATGATGAAATATAACTCACCTGAACGTTTATGTCGGTCGGGAAGAGATTGTTCACTGCATTGACAGCACAAAATATTATTGCGAGTTTAGTCCATAGACTGTTGCGGTGTTGCAACACTGCTTAATGCCTATTTCTTTTACTTGGCTAGGATTTTAGAAAAATTTCAATCGTTTATTTAGCGCCACTTTTGAAAAACAATGCAATTCTTTGTATTCGGACAGAGTTCGCTATCGTGATGGCCAAAAAACATCTTGAGATCTCACCTTCCCCGGGGACGAGTTTTTAAAATTTTCCCGTTCACCAAACTGTGTACGACTGTGAACGATTGAACTAAAAGGATTTTTACACATCTTCAGACCTTTTAGGGAAATGTGTACCAGACTTGAGGTTCAAACAGGAAATGCAAAAGTAAAAACAAATAAAAAACGACAGCCGGTGTTTTTAAAAAGAGATTTTATCCGAGTTAAGAATTGCAATGGTAGACATTAAATAAGAAACAAAAAGCTGGATTGATCGCACATTGTTTCGTGCTCAAAAAAAAGGTTGGTAATAACGCTCATCAACCAAAATACCTTATAATTATATTGCTTCATTGTTTAACTTTACACATCCGATTCATAGCACAGCGATGAAATGGTAAAACTTGTTATTAATTGGTGATGAAGATGACAACGAATTTGATTTAATCTCTTCACCGATAAAGCTGATGGTTAACCCGATATCGACAAGGCCCCCGATTTAAACGTATTGATTTGGATTGGCTGTTGTTTGGAAAGCATTAACTGCACTCCTGTGGATAACGGGGAATAGGAAAAAAGAAAATGATTGATTATAAAAACAATAGGCGGATGAAATGATTGACTTGGTTACTTACTGCGCCCTACGGATATCTCGCAAACTAGTAAATTCCTTGATTTGTGGCTTTGGTTCCGTGTTGCTGACACGCGTAGTTAGAGAGGTCCATCTAGTGGGTTTTTCTTTGGTTTCCAGCGCTTTGGCCAGCCCCAAAGGTTCGCACGTAGTAGCCGTGACTTTCTCTTCGTTGAGCTTCTCGTACGAGTCGTTCAAATTCAAATAATGATCGCTGACTGTCGACTCCATTTCGCTGCTGATTGTTTGCTCGATGTGACTGAAGGTTGGCCTCTCTTTGGGATCCGCTTTCCAGCAGCCGGACATAATTTCACCAATGTAATTAGGTGCATAAGCGGGTTTCTCCATCCGGTATCCATTTTCCAGTTGGCGGACCAGTTGATGATTGGCATCCATTCCTAACAAAAAATCATTTGTTTTAATTTGATCGTCGTTTTAACTATGTTTTTTGTCAACCCACCTGGGTAAGGGATTTTTCCGAGTGTAAAGAGTTCCCACAGTAGCACACCGTACGACCAAGTGTCGGATTGTGTGGAAAAGACGCGATCCGTTAAGGATTCGATGGCCATCCACTTGACAGGCATCAACCCCTTAAAAAAAACCAGAATTTCAATTAAATTAAATGAGTTTGACTGGACGGGTTTGTTTTTCGCTCGACTCACCTGCGACGATTTCTGGTAATTTCCCTCGTAATACATGTTTCGTGACATTCCAAAATCGGCCACTTTGGCCACTCCGTCGTCGGCCAGCAAAACATTTCGGGCGGCCAAATCGCCGTGAAGAACCTTTTAGACCCGCGAACAAATGCCAATTAAATAATAAGCTCTTATAAATTGCGCTTTTTTACTTTTCTGCTAGCCAAGTAATCCATTCCCCTGGCAATTTGGAAAGACCAAGAGATCAAATCCGCTGTGGTCATGGTCAGTCCATGCACATTGGCGTCGGGGTCTTGTTGGTACGCCCAGAAAGATTCCGGTTCTTTCATAACTTCACTACTCGCCGGCCCATCTAAAAGTGAACAGTTGAATATGTGTAATGTCCTTGCTATAGAATTAATTGTAGGAGCAGACCTGGATTAGTGGAATTGTTTTCGTCTAAAGTGTTGGCATCAGAAGGCTGCGATCCTTCAGACTTGTCTGGGTTCTCCAACTCTTGGCTGTGGGTTGCAACGGTACAATCGTACAAGGACAAATGAGTTGTACAACTTGATTCAATGTTTTACTTAGAACAGCCTTGCGAGTATAAATTTACCTGTTATTGGCCATGTTTCTCTTTTCTTCCATTTCCGCATCCGACAAGAGATTGCCAAGTTCGTCCACTTGATTGATAAAGTTCGGCCGGTGTTTGACCAAATACGTTTGCAAATTGCCATATCGGCAATACTCGACTATCACCATCAGTTCTCCTATACCAGCGGTTTAATAGGTTCGTGTTTTATTTAAACCAAAATCATTTAAAAAAGAAACACGTACCTCTTATTAGGGTTTTGGTGCAGGCCCCAAGTAGATTAACCACGTTCAAATGAGCCCCAAGGTGGATCATGATTTTTAATTCACCGATGAGAGCCTCTAGAGCAGCGACGTTGGTTTGCGACTTGACCATTTTGACGGCCACCGTTTTGACAGTTTCCTCAGAGTCTTTGACTCCGACAGCCTCGCCTTTGACCACTCGACCAAAGCACCCAGCTCCCAGTTGTACACCTTTCATTTTTAATTGAGAGACGATTTAATATTGTGGACTTTGATTAGATAATTCATTCAAGGGACCTACCCAGTTTGAGTCGACTCCTGGGAAATTCCCATCGCTTATCGTAGGGCAATATTTCAACTTGTTCGTCTAAATTGAGTTGGTCGTTGATTTCTCTTGGGTTTCCGTTAAGTAAAGCGAGTGCCCCGGGAAATAAATTCATTCGTTTCTATCCGATGAGAGAGAAATCATTCAGCCAAAATTTAAATTGAACTGAAACTACCAAATTGAAATTAGTATACCTTATCGAGGTAGACTTTAGCTCCGATCACTGTTATGGCCAGCACGATGGCCATTGTAACTGTGGCGGCGGCAATGACAACTGTGTTGTCCATCGCATCCGGCGCTTCGGTAAAGACGACGGTAAAATTCTTGTAACTTTCGCCCAGGTAGTTGCTTAACTGACAGGCGTACGAGCCAACTTCCTCCTCGGATCCTTGCAGAGTCAACACGGTCGAGTTGCCGATGGAGTAGACTTCGTCAAAATATTCAACGCCATCCTGTTTTTCACGCCAAATCGGGACTCAAAATTGTCACTTTATTGATTGGGAAAAACAATTGGTAATTACCTTAAACCATTGGATTTCTGGTGGCGGAATTCCGTGTCCGGTGCAAGTCAAATTTCGCGCAATTCCTTTGATCAGCGTCACTTCAGTTACCTTATTTGCATTCATTAAAAAGGGAATGCGAGTGTTGGTAACTCTGAAGGAAATTGTGTCCATGGCCACATCGCCAACTTCGTTGACTGCTCTGCATTTAAACTTTCTCGGATAATCGGCCGTGACGTTGTACAGCGTCAAAGTACTCTGGTAGTAATCGTCCGCTTCTCCTCCAATGGCCAATGATGTCGTGTTAATTTCCATTTCTTTCGTTATCGTATGGAAAATAGAAATTTTAATTTTCTCTAAATTATTAAAATTCTATAAAAGTACACACCAAACGCGGCCGGCGGATCTGATTCGTTGATGTAAATTAATTCTTCGGTGTCGTTGGTCGTCTGGAAATATCCCCACGTCGGCGGAGAAGAGAAGACGTAAGCGCGGCAGATGAGCGTGACGTCACTTCCAGCCACCGGATTGCGTAGACTGTTGTTTAGTAGCGTTGAGAGTTATGCATATAGAAGAGTTGGACTCACTATAGAGAAGATGCCACCACCAGTTGATGCGACAACCGTAAGCCGATGTTTCGATGATGTACCAGTTGGGCCCAGTCCCTATATACACGATTAGAGTGGCAATGAAGCCAAGAACGATGGCGTACACAGGCGTCAATCTGAATGAATTTTAAAACAATTAAGTATTAGGAATATCACTGAAAAATGAAAGAGTGCTAACCTGAGATATCGGTGAAGATAGAACCATCCAAAATTGAATTTTCCTTTTTTCTTGTCCAGCACTGCCAGCAAAAGGAACAAGACCAGCAGGCCAGCCATCAATAGAAATGTATCAACCGATATGGTGGCGTTTGAAATACCTTGAAACCACCATTGAATAGCGTCCTAAAAAAACGCGGGAAATTCAAACAATTGTTTTGGTTATTCATTTCAATTTGATCCATTTCTATCGACTCACGTCTTTGACCATGCTTGGATTGACTGAAAAAGATGCCGGACCAATAACCCAAGTGTGACCAATGACCACCCACAGTGTGGAGAGAACGCGGATGCCGTGAACGCACGACAAATTCGTCGGAGATTTTGAGACTTTCATCGACAGCAATTTGCGTCCATTTGTTAACGCCGAGAAGCAGTGCAGGTAACTGACGATCGGTCCGTCCTTCTGGGACTCGAAAGGTTCATCCATCAACATTCGCCAAGCGTCGTGAATCGTAGCGGCGACAACCACCAGGCCCAAAAGACTTAAAACGACTCTGTTGATAAAATAGAAAAATTCAAACATTTGCCAAATTATAACCGAAAATGGATTGATTTTTACATGACGGTGATGTCGGGGCCGTCAAAAGACGGCGGATCCTTGTTGTACTGGGGAAAACGTAAGTGATGACGTCCGCCGTCGCAACTTTGGGCTCCACTCGTCCGGCATTTGGCGACAGGTAACCAAGCAACTGCAGAATTGTTACCAAGTTCCGCTTCGCCCTTGGACGTCTCCTGATGCGGATGAAGGGCCATCCCGATGACAGGAGAATTTCCTATTCGTTCACCGGAGCCGCTTTGAAGTAAGCGGTGCAAAACGCGTAAAAGTTTTTACGCAACCTGAACCTCCTGAACCTACGCAATAACGCAATCAATAAATGACGTTTCACTTTAATTCTCTAAATACAAAATAATAAAAGTGTTTACACCGTATAAATACATAAGAGAATAATTACTTAAGAAAATAGTTACTTGTGAGAATAATTACTTAAGAAAATAATTTCTTAAGAGAACAATTACTTAAGAATATAATTACTTAAGTCGTTGCTAGTGACTTACGAACAATTGTTAATAGAACCTATTATTTGTGAACATAATTTTAATTACTGGTGACCATAATTACTAGCGAGTATTTGACTAAATACACGTTGCATGAATTACTTAAAGACGGAATTATTAAACATTTTAAATACAACAGTCCATAATTACTTAAGAACAAAAATACTTGTGTCCTTAATTTCAATAAAACAAAATTTTGAAAGAGCTTGATACCATATTTACTAGTGAAAATAAATACTTGTATCCAGGTCCCATGATACGGCACAGCTCTCGAAGATTTTATGACATCAATGATTGCATTTGAAAAATATTACACATACGACTATTAAGTTAAAATCAAATGTTAAATAAATTTCCATTTTTCCATCAGATGCAATCAACGTAGATATAAAATCACTTGTATCATGGTGTATTAGTATGGTGGGGGAACTTATGGTTGGAATCGGCTATCTCGGCTGAAGCCAGTGGTCGCACCTGATCAGCGCTACCTGGTGGACAATTGGGTGAACTATGAGCTATAAACGGTCTGAAAATTTTCTAAGTCCGATTGCACATTACTTGTGTACTTATAAAGCTATAAAATCGTAAAAAAAGAGTCAAAAACAGCAATTAAGTATTATTTTTCCAGCTTTAATTATTTTAAAATTAATAGAAAAAAATATGAAAAAAAAAGAAAAAGTGATGAAGATAGGAATCGAACCTTGACCCTCAAGAGTCATAGACCAGGATTCTAACCATTGTGGCAACCAGATGTTATCAAATGTCGTAAATTTTAAAAAGATATACTGTTTTTCAGACGAATTTACAAAAGAAATTAGTATCTTGGTTCATAGAGGGCACCAGAAAGGTGCGACCAGCCCTGCAATTGGCTGTTAAGAATTTCGACTTTTGCACTAAGCTCCGCCTCTTGTCCGGGAACTGGCTTCATTCGAGATAACCGATTCCAACCAAAGTTCCCCCACCATACTAATACACCATGCTTGTATGCCTGAGCTAATGCGCTCATCTTCTCCTGTCCTTAACTTTTTTCTGAAACAGACATGTGCACATCCAAATTTAGGTGAGGACGATACATATCCATGTCTAACGTCTAATCATTAGCCTAACAGTCAAAATAAAATTTCTCATTAGGGCATTACAAATATGGTAAATTATTTCAATGCTTACCATGCATGATGACTACTCATCATATGGTATTGATATCAGTGAGTGACTCACAGAAATGGTTTAGTGCACTACGATGAATGTGCACATGGTTTAGTGCACTACGATGAAAATCAAGCAAACCCATTTTATGGTCATTTTCCTGGGCGTCACAACAAAATTAGTTAGGCAAACAAAATATGTAAGAAAACTCAAAATAACAAATGATATTGCGTTGATTTACCCTTCATGAAGAATTTAGCTATTCGAAACAATTACAATGACAATCATGAATAAGGTAATCCATAGTAAGTCTTTTGCCTAAGAATCGAAACAGGAATGTTGAAATTATGCATTACTTTAATAATTACAAATTTCAAGCTAACCATGTCAACATGATGACGACGTTCGGTAACTGGTAAATCAAATCGAATTGATGATGACGACGTTCGGTAACTTTTAAATCAGACAACAAAAACAAAACAAACAGACAGTCGAAATGATGTTGTGGTTGTCCTAAGTCACAAAAAGCTAATGACTAAATCCGCATAAAATTAAATAAAATTAAGTATTACCAAATGAATCGAAACTTACCTATCCGCTGAGATAAATTACTGTAAGTTTACACAAAAAGTTTGAAGAAAATCGATGCAGTGGTTTAGATTTCTATAAATTTATTCTGATTCTCAATTAAAGGTTCTGGAATCCTGGCCCAGAACAGCGTACACTCCCCCACACCCCCTCCACACACACACACCCGCATTTACTTTAATGCCTTCTGGTAGTACAAGTACTACCCTCAGGGATAAAAATTTATTTTATTTTTCATTTTAAAAATTTCGCTTGAAATAAACGGCGAAAACGATGCGGTTAGCCGGCCGTCTACACCGGTCTACACATCTCGTTTAACTTTAGTGAAGGTTTTCCACTATTTTAATTTGATTTCAATTCATTTAAATTATTTCCTTCTTACGGTCACGGCCGATGACAGAAAAAAATTTGGGGAAGGGAAAGATAATTTTGGCGGTTGTATAATTTACGCGCACTACTTTGTCTTGAAGTAACTGAGTGTCACGGAAATTGGCTAGATTGATTTTGCTCAAGTGCATGGGTTTGGGTTTCTTCATTTTTTTTTTCCATTTTTTTCCATTCCACTCAACGTGATCTTTGGTTTCCTGGTAAAATTTATCTGAATCTTCTTTAGAAATGGAACTGTGGCCAGGCAAATTAATATCCAGGGAGCCTTTTAATCCAGCTAAATAATCTGACTTCAACCGGCCTCCCCCTTTCTTGGTATTCCTGTAAATTTCCACCAATTTCTTCTGGGCATCATAGTGGAGTCGAGATATGAAAAAAGGGGGGTTACCGTGAACAAATTGCAACACGGAATTTTTTTCATGAGCTTTGTTTTTACTATGATTTTATATTTCTTGTAAAAACCCTCCTCAAAAATAATTATTTTTACTATAAAAAAAATATAAAACAAAATGTAAAAATTAGAAAATGTGGTATAATTGTGCTAAGAAATAGAAATAAATTTTTTTTTACAGCTAATAAATGTTTCCCGTCTTTTTATTGATCAGGGTTCAAATTTTGAATGCTCTAGCTTTATCGATTTTTTAGTAATTAAATATACTATGAGGGACTATGCCTCAAATTTTATAAAATCACCAAAAGGTGTTAACAAGGGACCTTATGGCGGATAGTCCCTCCGTAAACTCATTATATCTAGTCATGTAGTTGTCCTAAAATTTTGATCTTTTGTACATTTTTAGTTAAGATATCAATTTTTCTAACTGTAAAAGTCGTTTTTAAAAATATTTAATAGCTCTTTAGTTATTTAATGAGAAAGTTCGCAGAAAAAAATTATTTGCCGCTATGGTTCATAAAAGAGCCGCCGCATACAGGTGGCGTTTCGTGGCGAACCCGAGAGGAAAGAACTCAACATGGTCTCACTACATATGTACTACTTAGTCCACAATCACGGCTACACTTTTGCTTGTGGCCGGAACAGGGTACGAAGTGTGCGAAGTGGCCGATAGGGCTTGTCTTTTTTGTTATTATTTACGTTGTCTGCTTCTTTCGTAACGTAATTTGGACGCTATGGCTTTGAGCAAAGAAATTCAAAAAGATCTTGTATCGTTCCTTAGGTCACGAGAAAGAAGTGACAGATTAAACGAAAAAAAAAGCCTTATCGTATATTAAGTGCCTCCGCGGGAACAGGAATGCGATTACGGGGTCTTTATCAAAAGAAAAAAACCACTCCTTCAGTTTCGAATCAAAAGAAGAAAAGTGATACTGAAGTGACAGCAGAACCATCATGCACTTCAACCGTAAATATTCCAAATACGTTGAACGGCTCTTTAGTTGAGTCTCAGTCTAGTATACCATTAGCAGTTGACAATGTTGCTGAAGATCGTTATAATCATGTTAATGAAAAAGTAAACTTCATTGAAATCCAAGAGTCTTACATTGCAGAGGAAGCCGAAGAAAGTTTGAATCCTAAATCAGACTGGACTCACAGAGTGATTGAAATCCACCAAGACTGGGCATCTGTTAAGCAGAATTTTCTTGAAGCTTTCGTCTCTTCACAACGTTTTGTAGAGCTCTTCTTGGTGTGCTGATTGCCAAGATCCAGTCTTGCAGCACTACATTTGCTGTAGCAGTTGTCGAATGAAGAGATGTGAAAAATGTGATCAACTATTTCACAAATCAGAACCATTTCACCTGCGTACCATGTACAATGAAGATACTTCCATGATTCTCAAGCCAGAAGAATTTATCTCGTGTGGTGATGTTGTGACTTAAGGTGTGTATTATAAAAGTAATTCATCATGTTTATTTCATTGTAATTCTAAAATTTATCTGCAGATATCCCAGTTCCTTGCTTCTCAGCCTCATTTGATTGCAAGAAGTGTAAGTGTTTAATAGCTTATACAGTTACAGCTGGTAAAAAGTGTTGAGTTTGAATAAAAGAGTTTCACTTGTTGCTGAGTTCCACACACCAGGTTCTTACTGACAGGAGAGACAGAGAGAGAATAATCTAGTAGCGAGCTTGACATAAACAAGAAAAGGGTTGAGGTGGATGCTAAACAGCATCTCATCTGACGGGTGTGGGTTTTGCCGCTCAACACTCTCCCTCAAAACAAACAAACGGAAGATGGATTTATTCAAAAGGGGAAAAAAGGGGATTTAGATGTTGCTACTCAGTCGGTGAATTTTCTCACTCCAATTTTGAAGTCGATTATGCGATATCGGACTATTTCTTGCTGAACCACGCTACAGGGCCACCATGAAAGAAAAATACCTCCAGAGGTGGAACGGTAGTCATCTCGATCGCCGTCGAAGTTAGCGTCGGTATATCCGATGAGTCCACTTTGGCTTCCACCTAGCCAGATTCCATAGTCATGTCTGACGGGTTATGCAATGTCCGGTTTAGTCATCAGTGCGACGTAGAGGAGGGCGCCGACTGCTTCACGGTAGGGGTACGGAAAAGGCAGTCTTCTCTCCCTCGCCCTTTGAGACGTTGTCTGATGCGAGATGGACACTTGGGTCAGCCGGGATCAACTTCGGGGGAAGGTCCGACATTTTGAAAAAAAAACGTTTACACAGTTTCTCAACCATGTGTGATCATATTTTTCGGCTGTCTGCAAGTTACATTAGGCCTGTTCCCACATAAACCATTAGTTCCTTTCATACACACTTGATCGGTTACCGGTGAGTCTAGAGTCACAGCCCGTGTGTAGACAATGAACAATTTTCTCGTACACATTCAATCAGTTACCTATGATTCAGTCACAGTCCATGTGTAGACAATGAATAATTTTCTCGTACACATTCAATCAGTTACCTGTGATTCAGTCACAGTCCATGTGTAGACTCAGAGGTTTTCTCATACACATTCAATCAGTTACCTGTGATTTGGAATCACAGTCCATGTGTAGACTCAAAGATTTTCTCATACACATTCAATCAGTTACCTGTGATTTGGAATCACAGTCCATGTGTAGACTCAAGGATTTTCTCATACACATTCAATCAGTTACCTGTGATTTGGACTCACAGTCCATGTGTAGACTCAAAGATTTTCTCGTGTTCACAGACCAAGAGAGAAGTTCTTGCTTCAGTTTCGGCATGACTGCAAATTTTCATTACGGAAAATTCACTCCATTGAATTTGTAAAATCACGTTTACCCTCGGAATTCTGGAATCTCCAACATCTATTTTTACATTTAAATCTCTCCCTAAAATTGAAGTCGGAGATCTGTAGCAATGAAGTCTGCGAGCAGTTTAAAGACTGCATGAAGAATCATTTTACTTTATCTTAACTTAACACTGGGGTTAGCAAACTCGATCAAAATTAAACGAACTTTTGAACGCATAATTGTTAAGCAAAAAATCGTAGATTGTACTCTCCCTAAAATGAGACTTCATCAAAACCATGTAAGCCTAATAGATCCAGCTTTGGCCTAGAAGGAGTGGTGGTCCGCCAGGCTGCCTTCATCCCGTGCAGTCGTGAAGTGGCACTGTGTTACAATGATAACCTTAGAAGTTGTAAAATATAGTCGCCGGTTCGCCACACTGTCAAGGATCAGAATTCTTCTAGAAGGAATAACAAGACTTGCTGGGGAGAAATATTAAAAAAATAAGTTAAATAAGCCTAGAAACACCATTTTGCCGATGTCTGATTGAAACAACCAAATAAATAATGATACACCAATATTGGCAATTAGTTAAAGGTCGTACAAGCAGTAAAAGAAGACTGAGAAAAATGTTACGATCAATAGCCAATTCTCAATTCCGTTCCGTAATGGCGTCCAATAATTATAGTAGAATTGGTGGCAGTTGGTTGATAGATTTTCCTCAGACTATTCAATCACGGCTGTCCGGCTGCTCGTGATTTTTTTTTCCTTCTTGCGTGGCTCCATTTTGCGTTGTTACACCCAAAACATAGATAGATGAGAGGTTAGTCACAAACAGGTCAAGGGTCATTCCATGACAAGTCGAATTTTTCCGTCGCAAAAAAAATAGATTTGCACCATTTTTTTACTGTGGGTTCTTATTGTTATTAAGATTACTTTTGCCAAAGGAAAAATTTTTCCGGTCAGCAGGAGCTGAGGAATAAATCCCCGAAATTTTCCCTTTTTTTAATTTTTTAGATGCGTGTTTTTACGATTTATTTAACATTTGGCCTATTCATTTTTTTTTAAGAAAAATGAAAAAATAGCGAAAAGAAAGAGAAAAATTTTCTCTTTCTTTTGGTTTGTGTCCGGTAAAAAAAAATGTCTCCCGTCTATCCCAAAAATTGATCCCAAGATTAAAATTTTGATTGAATTTTGACAAAATCTGGCCGCTCGGACGGCCTTCATTTTTTTTGAGTAATAGAAATGTTTGTGATGAACGACGATAAAACAAATCACGCTGTACCCGCTATCAGTTTAAAAGTGACAAATTTTTGAAAACCGTATTTTTTTTGCGTGTTTTCACCGCGCGCGGAGTTGAAGGGGTGCGCGCGCACCCCTTCAACCGACGGATAAGGCGCAACCATGGGAGCTACTATGTGGAGAGCTACTGTTCTTAAAAAAAACAAAAACAAATATTATTCTAAATTTGCCAATTGGCAAGTATATTTGGCGGAAATATTGTCATGTTCATTTTTTGGAAGCTTAAAATTCTATTTCTTAATGTGGTGGGTTTCAGAGATTGGATTTTTATGATAACATGTTATAAGGGAATAATTTTTTTATTTTTGGTTGGTTTATAAATAGTCTCGAATAAAACACAATTATCCGCCGGGGGACAAAACAATCAAACAATGACATTAAATTCTCTTTTTTCTTCAAAAAAGCTTCAAAGGAAGCTTCCAAAAAATGATCATGACAATATTTCCGCCAAATATACTTGCCAATTGGCAAATTTAGAATAATATTTTTTTTTTTTTTAAGAACAGTAGCTCTCCACATAGTAGCTCCCATGGTTGCGCCTTATCCGCCGGTTGAAGGGGTGCGCGCGCACCCCTTCAACTCCGCGCGCGCTGAAAACACGAAAAAAAAATACGGTTTTCAAAAATTTGTCACTTTTAAACTGATAGCGGGTACAGCGTGATTTTTTTTTATCGTCGTTCATCACAAACATTTCTATTACTCAAAAAAAAATGAAGGCCGTCCGAGCGGCCAGATTTTGTCAAAATTCAATCAAAATTTTAATCTTGGGATCAATTTTTGGGATAGACGGGAGACCTTTTTATTTTTCCGGACACAAATCAAAAGAAAGAGAAAATTTTTCTCTTTCTTTTCGTTATTTTTTCATTTTTCTTAAAAAAAAATGAATAGGCCAAATGTTAAATAAATCGTAAAAACACGCATCTAAAAAATTAAAAAAGGGAAAATTTCGGGGATTTATTCCTCAGCTCCTGCTGACCAGAAAAATTTTTCCTTTGGCAAAAGTAATCTTAATAACAATAAGAACCTACAGTAAAAAAATGGTGCAAATCTATTTTTTTTTGCGACGGAAAAATTCGACTTGTCATGGAATGACCCTCAATGGATTTGATGCAGAGTTTGTGAAGTAAACATCTGAAAGTGGGCCATCGAACTTGAAAAGATATATACACCTTTGAGATAAAAAAAATGAAAATTAATCTACAACCACTATTAACTAGGAGATAAAGTTGCATAATAAAATAGTTTGGTACAGGAATTAAAGAACTAACAAAATATGAATAATTCCTGTAATTATAGGTGAGTATTAGCAGACAGTGATTCAATATGAGTAGTAGACATAAGCAAATAATCACTGAAAGGTAGCTAAAAAATGATTAGTCATGACAATTTATGAACAAAACCTTTTTGGCATTCAATTACGTGTCAGCCTATAACTTCTTATCTTAATGTAGAAAATTTTATGAAATTAATTGGTGAAATTACCTGCCTCTCAGTACAGGTCTCACAGAGAAAAACAACATCAAATAACACACATCGGACAACAGACCTGAATGAGATGTCACATAATTAGAGCCTGTTGGAGAGAATTCAGTGGTTACTGGTATCTAAACTAATTTCTACGATAAGTAACATTTAATTGGTATTGATAATCTTAATGTACTCTCCCAGAGTAACAGGGAAAACAAATCAGAAGGGCTTTCTTCTATTTGCAGTACAGACCTTTCTTGGCAATTATATCTGTTCGATCACAGAAAAAGGATAATTTTGCCTTCAAGATAAACAATATAACTTGTATGAAAACAATTAAGGATATGAATAGAAGAGTAATAAGTAAAACAAATGAAAAGAGGGGATAGATAAGGATCTTACACTCCGTACAAAGTTTGCTTGTACTTGAAGCATATTCACTGCTTGCCCTTTTGACAGTCGAGGGGAATAGTCCATCTCAATAACAATATTCACATGATGTACTGAGACATGGACTTATAAAACCTAACATTATGTCAAGAAGAAAAATAAAGTTATAAGAGCTTAGTGCATTTGATCATGTTCTTCACGACAGGCAAATGGTAGCTGCAAAAATAAGGATACCATACTTTATCTCACAAACTTGTTGTGTTAAAAGGCTGTGAAATACAAAATGTTTCGCAATTAAGATTATCTGACACTTAAACAGTATTATGCAAATTAAATGAAACCTTGTTTGGAATAACGGTTCAAACCTGAAAATAGCGAAGTATTTTCTTCTCTCCTTTTGACATAGCCTACTAGAAGGCAAAACAACAGTTCAACTACTAGTTTGCGGAGATCAGTAAACCTGGGCCCATAACCTGTTGAGTTTGAATAAAAGAGTTTCACTTGTTGCTGAGTTCCACACACCAGGTTCTTACTGACAGGAGAGACAGAGAGAGAATAATCTAGTAGCGAGCTTGACATAAACAAGAAAAGGGTTGAGGTGGATGCTAAACAGCATCTCATCTGACGGGTGTGGGTTTTGCCGCTCAACAAAAAGAGAGTAGTGATCATTACAAAAGACGGTATGTGTTTATTTTGCTTATTTTCATGTTTTTTTTAATATTATCTTTTGTTTTATTATCCATGCAGGCAGATTTGATCTTCATTTCCCACAGTTCACTTGTGCTGAATGTGGCGAGCAACAATGTGCCAATGAGGCAGATTTTGTCGGAGCTCACGCCTAGCCATCAACAAATTACTAAATTTTTTTTTGGAAGTCTGTAATGCATGAACGAATAATCTATTACATACACATATTTAACTGAACTCTCCAGTTTTTTACGTCAATTTGCTCGAAGGAAGGTTTTGGAGTGCGATAATGGCCGACTCGTTGGATGTCTACTAGGGTAGTCTATTTTCGTTCCCTTATGGTTTTGAGCGTAATTCTGCGTAAATAAAATATGGAAACCCATAGAAGCATCTATCAATATGAGAACTACATCTCGCATGAAATTTAATAAATTCCCGTCAGGGAAATCTGCCGAAAATGAGGCTTAAAGTTTATTTTCTTGGGATTTTAGCCCAAGAAGCTGGATTTTAATTTAATTGAGGGGTTACTAGCTAATCAAAAATAGTTTTAATCAGTGATAAAGATAGAGTATAAGAAGGACAACAACATACTGAAAATTGGGCAACTTTCTTTGGCTTATAAGATACAAATAGGGGTAAAAACGCCAGCCGTAGAGCGCGCGGAAGTAAAAATTCTTTACCCGTTGATTACACATACGTGTGTACATATTATGCTGATTCTGAATGCATATTTCGATTCAGCGTAAAAAGTTGAGATAGAGGTGTAATTTTCATCCATATTGGTGGTCAGCCGCATAAAAGCGTGCGTGAAAATAAAAATTCGTTCGCAGTTAATTACCCATACGTGTGTTCATTTTAGGCTTATTACGACCTGATATTCCGATTCAGGTTAAAAAGTTGACTCTAGGGCGTAATTTTCCTTCATTTTGGCGGTAGCCTGCGGGATTTAATTTTTGCGATCAAACTTTTTTCGGAAAAAAGTCCGCCCTGTTAACGTATGCGAGTTGCTGCGCTTTTTCCCTTAAAAAAAAATGCTCGTAAACTAATAACTCCCGCAGGCTACCGCCAATGTGAGTGAAAATTACACCCTAGACTTAACTTTTTACGCTGAATCGAAATATGCAGTCTGAATCAGCCTAATATGTACACAAGCATGTGTAATCGACGGCCAAAGAATTTTTTCTTCCGCGCTCTCTTAAATTTTTTGTTTTTTACCCCTATTCGTATCTTAAAAACCAAAGAAAGTTTCTCAATTTTCAGTATGTTGTTGTCCTTCTTATTCTCTATCTGTTTCACTTTTTAAAAATATTTTTGATTAGCTATTTATCCCTAAATTTAAATAAAAACCAGCTTCTTGACGGCTAAAATTCCAAGAAAATCATCTTTGAGCCTCATTTTCGGCAGATATCCCTTGCGGGAATTTATTAAAATTTAGGCGAGATGTAGTTCTCTTATAGATATATGCTTTTATCGGTTTGCCACCATTTATTAACCCAGAATTAGACTCAAAACCATAAGGGAACGAAAATAGACTGCCCCAGTAGACATCCGACGAGTCGGTCATTATCGGCACTTCAAACCTTCCTTCGAGCAACTTGAAGTAAAAACACTGGAGAGTTCAGTTTAATATTTGTATGCAATAAATTGGTTCATGCATTAGCCTACAGACTTGCAAAAGAAAATAATAGTAATTTGTTGATGGCTATAGGCGTCCGAATCGCCATCTTCAGTTGCTTCAGTGGCATATCTGAAGTCTCCTTCTTCAAACGCCTCTACGCCCAACAACAATTCGTCCGATAGTTCTTCTTCTTTTTTCCGTAAAACTCATCCATGAAATCTTAACCTTTTGCGAACGAAGATTCAGCGGGCGGAGAAGCGAACAAACATGCCCATCTTGTTTCATCAATGGAACTCTAAATGGAAAGAGAGACAAGATATAAATAAAATATGTAATACGGTGAGCAAAGTAGCTTTTACCTGAACCAAGTGTGTGTCACGGGAATACACCACTATTTAAATGTGGTTGTGTCACGATAACACCCTTCTCATTGAGACGATCAAATTTATCTTTTTCAATACACACCTTCTTTGGGTATCTATAAAAATATAATTTTGGTTGAAATAAACTTTTTAAACTTAACATTACGTCTCTGGATTACCAGTGAATTTAGCTACCTGAGATTTCAGCACCTTCATAATAAAACTTACACCATTTGACACTGCACGAAAAGTGTTTGGTGTTTTCACACAAATCGAAGACCATAGAATGGCAATGATTATTCAATGACACCTGCACATGCTTTCCAGGAAGACTATTTAATCGCTTAGTCTGAGATTGCCAGGATTTCCACCATATGACTTTTTGCCTTTTTGGGATTTTGGGAATTCCGTTCCAAAGTCTATAAACATGTAAGAAAACACCAAGTTAAATACAGCTTGTTTAAAACAGAAATATAGTTGAACAAAAGCAACACTTCTTACATTGACCATGTTAAGATACTTCTTAATTGAGCCTTCCTTGATAGCTCTAGCTCCTGAGGCCAGCTCAGGTTGACCCACAATCCTAGCACTAGATTTCTCCTGGCTTATTCTTACTCGTTGATCGATTATGCGTTGCTTCTCCCGTTGAGCTTCATCGTGCAATTCCTTCGAAAGTTTCAGGCGTAACTACTAACTAATGCCTGCAGAGCTTCTTGCACTGCTCTTTCGTCTAAAGACGTCATCGTTTAAAAAACGTGTTGTCTGCACCAAAACAACTTATTTACTATCGATTCTTAGGAATCGATAGTTGATTATTCACCTAAAAAGGTGACACTAGTGGCCATTCCGGGAACCTCGACTGCTTGTTGCCATAAGGAAAAGTGCAGCCACGATTGTGGACTAAGCAATACATATTGCCCCGCGACCAGCCTGAAATAACTGTGCCAACTTTCGGTACTTGTTCTCACTTCTGCCGCTAGGTTCTCTAGTGTTAGTGGCCCTGAAATCTGGCGCCAAGTTTAACCATTGTGGATAAAGCATCTTGGTTAAAGGGAGTTTTAGTTTAGAAACAAAAAAATTAAGACCATGCTAGTTTGTAATAACGTAACATCAGTTACAATTTATTGATTTGAAAAATAATAATTGTTAATTCTTGATTGTTTTTTTTCGCTTTTGAAATGTAACAACAAACAAAATGCAATAAAAATTATAATTTTTCACAATTTGGACAATTTTCTTGACTTGTGTTGCTTACTTGACTTTTTGGCCACATCCATCTCATTTTTTTCCCACTTAGCTTGAAAGCGAAAACGAAGGACAATGTATTCATAGACTAGAAATGGAATTGTCACACGTTGATGCGTTTCACAGCAAACAGAGTAGAGGGTGAATTTTGACACCTTTTCAATAACCGACTCAAAACACACGATGCAACACGATTTCTCAAAAACACATCACCCTAAGTTAAAGAAAACAATTATGAATTGAAACAACGAAATGGAATTTAGTATCAACAATGGCAGACGCTTTACTTCTGATCATTCGCGCCAAATCTCAGGGCCACTAACACTAGAGAACCTAGCGGCCGAAGTGTAAACAATTTCAGAAAGTTGGCACCACAGTTTTAAGAGGGGGCGCCCTACTGAGTTTGCCCACCTCTCATTATACATCGTGGTTTCACGTTTCGTAAAAACGCCATCTGTATGCGGCGGCATTTTTCCGTGTTGCAATTTGTTCACGGTCAAAAATTATCTTGACTCCACTATCAATGTCCATTTTTAACGAATACAGTACGATTCGGCCAGAAAATATTTGGCCAAATGCAACACAAATTATTTCTCTCGGCTCAGGCTCAGGTATGATTCGGCCGCTGTCCGAATATGTTACACAAAAATGTGTATCTTTCGGCCAGTGGCCAAATTACACATAAAAATTTATATGATTCGACCATCCTTTCTTTTCGGCCAGCACAAGTTTTTTGGCCAAAAAAAATTAATTTCGGGGATGTTGTAAAACCTTGGCGGGAATATCAAATGACACGGACCTACAGCCGAGCAGAGAGCAAACCAAGCGAATTCTTTGCTGTCAAAGGATCGAAAAAGAGGAAGAAATTATTTATTAAGTTGAAATTTTATTGCTCATCAAAATGGTACAACGAGTTTTAATTATACTTGTTATTGAGTTAATCAAATGATTGCTAATGCGAATCACGATGGGAGCACTCGTCAATGTGCACTCGTAAATCGATAATTTCACTTCAATTAAATTTAAACTTTCCTTCACCTGCAGTAATTGTCAGTTCTCTTTTTGGAATACGATTATAAAACGTCAAAAACGCAAAATAAAATAAGTTCAATTTGAGTCAGTAATTGATATCAACTATTTCCCCCCTTTTCCCTGTTTGACCATGTCCGCAGAGTAATCCGCAGAGTAATCCCCGCTTTAGTAAACGTTAGATTGTCTATAGCAAGTTAGCAACGTACAAAAGAAATAACATCAGACCATGAGACTGACATTTAAAAATTCTAATCGAAAACTTGTCTTCTTATTTACAGAGATTATATAAACATAAAAAGTAAAAACCCGTTTATCTCAATTTATCAAGTGTAACCTTTCAGTTACATGCAACAAAGGATCCAACTGTATAAATTGAAACGCACGTCCAGTTTGAAAACACTCGTCTTATTTTCCGAAAACTAAAGAATGAGAATAAAATTATTCAAACTAACTTGGTTTGTGTCACTTTGGCCGTCTGGTATCTCTTGAATGGTGTAACTGGATTGAAGTGGATGTAACGAATTCTCATCAATGCCAGCCTTGAAGCAAACTAAGAAATAACAAGAATCAAAATTTTTATAAACAAAATTTTATACATGTGATCGTTCTTCCCCCCCCCCCCTCCCTTTTCTTACAAAAATACACAAAAACAACAACAGACAACAACATAAAGGACAGAAGGAGCGCCAACCTATTTCTTCTGCATACAGAATTACAGATGCTAGGCCACTATGGCTCTGTTTTTGTTTACGAGTCTTTTTTTCCTTTAAACTTATTGCAGTTCATTTGAGTCAATAATTGATATCTATTTGTTTTTGTTTTTGTTTTTCTGTTTCTTTCTGTGTTCGGCCAGTCCGCAAGTTAATCCCCTTGTTCAACAAAAGGGAAGATATGTGTTCATAGCCACGTACAAAAACAAATAACACAATGACATTAAAAGTCTGACATCTAAAAATTCTAATCGAAAACTTATCTTCTTATTTACAGACACAAAGACCTGTTGTTCTCAATATATCAAGTGTAACCTTTAAGTTGGACGCAACAACAACAGGTCCACTGGTCCAACTGTATAAATTGAAACGCACGTCCAGTTGGAAAACACAGTCTCATTATAATTTCGAATAACAAAAGAATGGCACATTTTTCTGTAGTTTCACTCACCCAAGTTGTTTTGCTGTTGGTTTTCATCTGCTGGACGACGAGTTCGACTGGCGCTGCCTTTTCATTGGAGGAAGAATTCCTACAATTAAAGGAAAATTATGTGAGAATTAATAAAAATTTTCCTTTTCATCACGCGATGCTTCTGTTGTTAACAATTAAATAATTTGTTATTTTTGATATCTTATTGATTTTATTCCATTTGTCAATAGATTCAAATGAAACAACTCTTTGAATCAACAACGATTGAACTGCAGGACAAAGTGACACAACTGGAGGCGCAACTTGAACTAAATGTAAGTCTACTGTTGTTAATTTAATTCAGAGTTTCACTGTGGGTAAACATTTTTCACTTTTCTATGACAGAATGAACAAAGACAAGATTTGGCATTGAGAGTAAAACAAGTAGAGGAAAAAAATGTCCAACTGGAAGTCAAAATTCAGGACCAAGACAGAATTCTAATTTCCTTATTGGAAGTTTCCACTGATTCAAAATTATTTCAAAATAATAATAAAATTGCAATTCGATCAACTGGAAGGAGCGGAATCCCAAGGACATGCCAAAAACTTCATGTGGCCGATCCTTCACTTCCATCCGGAATGCACTGGATCGATCCGGACGGAGAAGGTGTCGGCGATGACCCAATTTACGTTTACTGCGACATGACATCAGGTTTAATAGTTACATTTCCAATTATTAAAGAAAAATATGATCTGATTCATTTTCTTTCCATTAAAACAGGATCGACCTCAATTCTACACGATAGTGAATCTTCTTTAAATGTCGGTCAATGCGCCGAGGCCGGGTGTTATTCCCGTTCCATCAACTACAATTCGTCAATCGGACAAATAAAAGCTTTGATGGAATTATCCACTGAATGCCATCAGTCGATTAGAGTCAGTTTCAGTTCATAATTTTAATTCTCAACGTTTTTAATTCTTAATTCTATTATTAGTACGATTGCAACTTTGCCCCGTTCGAGTTAAATGGTGTCGCCTATTCCTGGTGGAACGACAGAGAAGAAAATTCACAATACTTTTGGGCCGGAAATAACACGGACGGAGTTCACACCTGCCAGTGCGGAATTGATGCAAATTGCATCGATCCTGCGGCGAAATGCAATTGCGATGCTCTTGCACCACTTCAATTAGTCGACGACGGTGTGTTACGGTTCACACGTTTGTATAGAATTAAAATGAATAAAATTAATTTTGTTTACAGGTGTCATTACTGACAAAAATGTTCTGCCCATCACTCGATTGAATTTCGGACGAACTCAACTGGAAACTTCATCCGGCGTCCACACCCTCGGCCGACTCGTTTGCACAGCGAATTTAGGTTTGATTCCAAAGTCGTGCCAAGATTTGTGGTTAATTGGCCACACCCTGAACGGATTTTATTCCGTCATGGGATCGGCGAAAATGGAATCCGTTTACTGCGACTTCACTAAACTACCGGACGATGCGGGTAAATTTTTTAGATTCTCACCAATTATTCATTTGCAATTATTATCTATTTTTTATGAAAAGGTTTCCAGAAATGGATCGGATACGCCGACGTCAAATCGGCACCCGTCTATTTCTACGTCCAGAGATATAATGATTTTAACAAAACAACAACTCCGCTTCCGTTCGATGTGGCGCTGGTGAACGAGGGAAACGCCATGAATTTGGCATCGGGGATATTCACGGCCCCGCGACCGGGAATTTATTTTTTCTCATTCACAGCAGTTGGGGTTCTTAAATCTTCGTCGTTTTGGGTTAATTTTTTTTCTCGTCTTTATTTGAACGGGAATATAATCGGGTCGGGTTTTGTTTACGAGGGTAACTACCCCGTTAATCAATATAGTCCTGTGACACTCCAGTCGACGCTCAACTTGAAAAAAGGCGATCAAGTATGGGTGCAGATTGATTATTCTGGTTCATTCTCGTATTTGCTTGACAATGGTCAAAACCATTTTACCCATTTCACGGGTTTCATGTTGGAGGAGAAAATTGCGATGTCCCTTTGAGGTTCAACTTCATCGGCGACATGAAACATTTTTGACTATTTTTGTTTAATATCTTTTTGTTTAATGTTTCATGCAGTGTTCTGCCGAATAAAGTTCTTTCGAATAAAAAACGTATTCTGAATAAGAATACGAATAAAATCTTATTCTTTATTTCGAATAAATTTTTATCCAATTTATTCTTATTCTTTATTCTCGAATAATTGTTAGCTTTATTTTATTCTTATTCTTTATTCGATTATCCAAAATTTAAATAAAAAAGGCGAATAAAAAATAAAGTTCTTTCAAGTTTAAAATTTCATATTTCCGCTAGCCGTTCCTCTTTTGTTTTGAGTTATTTTTTTCCGTTTAGCCATTGAAAATAGTCATGAGGCCAATAATTGTCTCACGCTAAGCATGGTGTACACCATGCGCTAAGCAGCAAGTACGGCAGTAAGCACACTAGTGAATTAGTGATATTATACTTGAAGAACCGGGAAGAACTTAAAGTATAAAACTAAGCTGTTACGTATCAAACGTTGTGTATCAAATTTTGCTACTGGAAATTAGGCATTTTGGTAATAAATTATCAAGTATTGCCATTTAATTTATTATTGAATACTAATACAATAGGGCTACTTGAATGGAGCAGTCTAACATCCACGTTTCCATCAAATTTGTGTCCAAAATGGCCCGCGTTTTAAAGCGTTTTAAAGATGCTGTACGCTGATTGGCCATTTTGGACAAAAAATTGATGGCAACGCAGGATATTAGACTGCTCCATTTTGAATATGTGTGAGTGTAAGACAGGTGTCAGGTGTGAGCTGTTCAGATCAAATCAATCAATCAACAAAAGCGTTTAATTTAATTCGGTCTTGTATCAATATTTTTTATTTTTTCTGTTTGTTTTCATGAATCTGACTTCAGTAGTTTTGACTTTTGAAGTTGTTTGATTTGATTGGACTGGTGATGTGTCAGATAAATAAAGAAATCACTTAAACTGTTAAACAAGGCCTAATTTAAAGTAATTATTTACTATTAATGGTTTTTTTTAATAATTTTATGTTTCAAAAATCAAAATATCATCCTTAAATTTCGCAAATTATGAGCATTTATTTTATTCGAAATACGAATAAAAATAAATTTTATTCTTTATTCTTATTCTTTATTCGATCACATTTTCATTTTATTCATATTCATATTTAAATATATCTATACCTTATTCGGCAGAACACTGGTTTCATGTCGACACGCAATTTTGGGGAAGGAAATTTTATGGGGGAAGGGGAAATAATTCATTCGACTCTAATTTATTTAGGGGTAGGAATTTATGTACCAAAGTTAAACTGTGGATGCAATCACACTTACTGAATACACACACCAAGTTTCAAAATTCTATCTGAAAAACTCTAGACTTTACAACAACTTGATCTCGGTCGTCGGGGCGAACCCTACCGGCTTCTTGGGGGACAATAGAAAGTGGTAGGGTTCGCCCCGACGACCGTAGGCACGGTAGCGCTCGTGGTGGCGAAGGGCTACAACACACTGTAAATACGTCCTAGACTGCTAGCGCCCTGAAGTGAATTTTGTGTTCCATTTGAAGTTCTTTTTTCTAGTTTAAAATCAGTTTGAGTTAGATTGTCTTAATGGTATTTGTAAGTAATCAAAACAATCATCATAATCCTGAAGGAGTGGGTTCAGAAAATGTCAACATGGATACATACAGACTTAGAGACTGTTGCAGCCCAAACAGAATGTTTGGAATTTTAGAGAGTTGTTTTATCCTGTTTACTACCTGTATTGCAAGTATTACATAATTCTTTTATTGTTTAAATTGCTACATTAATACTTTTCTTACAGGACAAGTCAAGGAAGGATAAATAATCCTACGAAGAAGACGACACCAAGGCCTTGTTGAATTCACGAGTAATATCAAGGAATACAAAGGAACTTACAGCTCTTAGCACACATTTCTTCACAGTATTGTAAGTATGAGAAGTCAGAGATATTTAAAATACTGGGTGTGACTAAAATGCGCGTGCGAGCGCGCGTTGCGCGGCTACTAATATGCGCGTGCGCGTAAAAAACTAAAATGCGCGTCAAAATTTTCCGGAATTTTGCGCGCGACCACTCTAAAATGCGCACAGGACGAAGGGAAAATGCGCGTAAAAACACTAAAATGCGCGCATGGCAAGAGGAAAATGCGCGCCTCAACACTATAATGCGCGCGAAGTGGGGAAAGGGATATGCGCGCAACAAGCAGCCGACAACAGATTTTGTTACTTGGTATTGTCAACTGCCTGTTGCTAAATATGATTCTTTTAAAGGATTCATTTAGGTATTTCAATGTAAGGGAGAATCACAATTACCATCCCTGAGGTATATTTATATACGAAGGTCCTTAACAATATAGGGTGTGGGGTATAGGGGGTAGGGTAGTAGTAGCTAGAAGTGAAATTCAGAGGGTTTAATGTCCATTAAGTAATCCTTTATACGTTTCTGCCCTGAATGACCAATCGTCACCAAATTTTGTACATAATTCTGTCAAAATTTGATACATTGCGTAACGGGGTTTTCATTTGTTTTTATTACTGTTTTAAAAATTTAATTTGCGTATTTGTTACTTAGCTGGTTGCCGAATCCTAGGCAGTGAATTCGCTTTTGTTTGCTTAACCTTCCAACTGTCAGTGCAGTGAGTGCTCAGCAGTGTAAACAAAAATAAAAAAAGTTTGAATCTTCCCTAACAAGACAAGTTTTCATGATATGATATTGATATTTTGATGGTATTTGATTTGATTTTTATTGTTCTTGTTCGAATCCGATCCCTTGCTTCGCGCGCGAGTTTCCCGATAGGGCATTTTTTCACGTGGTTGAGGTTTTTTTGGGGGGGAATTTGAAACCGTATGATGGGTATTTTCGAATTTCTCGGCAAGGCTTTACTTAAGATATAAGCAGCAACAAAGCATTGGCCGCTTCTTTGGACGCATCTGTTACTGATGCAAGCAGTTTATTTTAGCAGTATAACAGTTGCTCAAGTAGATTTCTATCATTACGGTTTGGCTGCTCCAATCTACACTCATTTCACATCCCCTATTCGAAGGTTTGTTCGATTCGCAGGTTATGGTTTACGAAGTGATGGTAGAACAATGCTCGATTATCGCCCTATAATTCTTGAAAGTTGAAACTAGATTAGTTTCAAATGCCAGTGGATCGGCAAGGCTGAGACTTGCAAACTCTGATATTCTTGTTGGAGTTAAAATAGAGCTAGCCTCCCCTTTACCTGATAAGCCCCAAGAAGGAAGGCTGGAGTTCTTTGTGGATGGGTCTGTTTCAACAATTTAAATATAAATAGAATTTAAAAATTGAAAATATGTAGATGTCTATTGGAGGGTTTAATTTGATTGCGTGCATGGCAATCTTGGTGTCATTATTAATTCCCAGGCTTATTTTCCCGTAGGGATTCTAGTCACAGTCGAAGGAGGCTCAGTTTCCACACGCCACCGCTACGATACAAATCGCTATTCAAACGTACGAAAAAAGGTTGTATTCTTCAACACGAAACGTACGGAAATGTTACGCAAAATGCCTTCACTTTTTATAGACATAGACGAGTAACCTGAGCCCCGTTTGAATCCGGGGAATTTTGGTCTAGCGTAAAGTTGGACTGTTTTGCTTTTCGCTTTTCTGTAGCACGATCTGCCCGTAAAAGAATTTATCGTGAGAAATCTGCCCAGTACCTTACTTGAAGATTTCGTCATCACGGCGAGACATCTGGTGGTGATGCTGGTTGTTACGTCATCAAAGATTGCGTCATCACGGCGACGACATCTGGTGGTGATGGGCATGTTGGGGCATGTTCCATTTTGGGGGAGGAGCCTGTGTTGACACAGACACAGGCTCCTCCCCCAAAAATGTCCGTGACAGACACAGGCTCCTCCCCCAAAAGCTTGCTGTTTTATTATATATGGATTGCTCGCAGAAATCTCTTTCAGATAGATGTAATTTCCAGGGGTATCTGTGTTTTTACACAGCGTTTTCCCTGTAAAATCGCAGTCGCCAAAAACGCGCCACTAGCTTTCGATGGCCACCGCTATTCCCGCCAAAGACGCACTAATCTTTATTTTATGCCGCTAGATGCGCCACATTGGGGCTCATTTTCCCGGCTTGAAGCGCGTCAACCCAAGAAGCTAGTTTCCAGGCCTACTAGAAGTGAGTTCGGTAGTAGTTTTAAGTTTAACGACTGTCCGGCGGCCTTATACATACATGTAGATCCAAAAAAGCGTCCGGTTTGTTTGTTTACGTTTGAACATGGTTTGAATGTTATTAAACTTAAACTTAAAATAAAAAATAACAATAAAATAAAATAAAACAATTAAAATAATAAAATAACAACAACATATCTTCTAAAGCAAAGTAAGTTTTCCTATGTGTTTAGACAAACAAATTGGTTATTTACACATTTTTTGGTATGCCTCAAGTCCATATAGATATGTAGAATTTCAATTTTTGAGTGTGATCTACAACAATTGACAAACATTTCTTACTGAAATATTTCTTTTTCCTTTTTAGATGCCTGGAGAAGTTCAAATGGAAGACGAAGCTGAGACTTTCACATTCCAGGCCAAGATTGCTCAGCTTATGAGCTTGATTATCAACACCTTCTATAGTCGATCTCCAACTCCTCAAATGCCCTAGACAAGATCCGTTATGAATCCCTGACTGACTCAAGCAAGTTGGACAGCGGCAAGGATCTTGAAATCAAGATTGTCCTCAACAAGAATGCTGACTCACTCTCGACATCAACGCATGATGTCCACAAGAGCATCAAACGGTAAAGTCACTGTAGGGGAGCGCATGGATCCTTACAGTGACTCGTGGAACAGCTCCAGGTTGGATGATTCGACTACAACGACGTTGAGTAGTGTCAACTCGACGCTGGAGGACTTGGTGAGACAACAACAACAACCCAAATCGGTACAACAAAACTTGAATTCGTGATTTTATTAAAATTCTTACAAAAATAAATGTAATTCGCCCTTATAGTTAACTACGGCAACTGATTCGGACATGGAGTCCAAGTTTTCGGCCAAGGTTCTGGTAATGCTGCCCGTCTTCCGCTTCCTGCAGTTGCTGTGTGAGAATCACAATCGAGACCTGCAGAACTTTTTGCGGGCCCAGTCCAACAAAAACAGTTACAATTTAGTGTCAGAGACACTCATGTTCATCGACTGCATTTGCGGATCGACGACGGGCGAACTGGGTCTGCTCGGCCTCTACATTAATAAGCACAACGTCACCCTCATCAACCAAACACTGGAAACATTGACGGAATAGTGCCAAGGACCTTGTCACGAAAACCAAAACTGCATCGCCACTCACGAGTCGAATGGACTGGACATCATCAAGGCTCTTCTTCTTACCGACATCAATCCATTAGGTAACAATTTCCTTTCATTCCATTTGATTCTAATAATTATTGTATCAATTATTTAGGGCAACGGAGAATGGATCTTGTTTTAGAGTTGAAAAACAACGCCTCCAAGTTGTTGCTGGCCGTCATGGAGAGTCGTGGCGAAAGCGAGAACGCGGAAAGGATCCTGTACAATATGAATCCTCGCCAATTGGTGGACGTTGCCTGCAAAGCCTATCACCAAAAGTTGGTCGGTGGAGAAGAGGCGGCCAGTCCCAAAGAAGTCGGCCAGAACATTTACATTTTGTGCCACCAATTGGCGCAGCACAACAAAGAATTGGCCGCCCTGATGAAACCGCCGCCAGTGGACGGAGTTAGCGGTGATGCGGCCCTGCAGTGCTACGCCGATCACACGGCGCAAATCGAAATTGTCCGTCACGACCGGACGATGGAGCAGATTGTCTTCCCCATTCCGGAAATGTGCGAGTATTTGACCAACGACACGAAAGTGCGCGTCTTCCACACGGCGGAGCGCGACGACCAGGGATCGAAAGTGGCCGCCTTCTTCGAAGGAGTCGACGACATGTTTGACGAGATGAAATGGCAGAAGAAATTGCGCGGACAGCCGTTCCTCTTTTGGGTCAGCTCGCACATGTCCATCTGGAGTCAAATCCTCTTCAATTTGGCCGTCATTATCAACTTGATTGTCGCCTTCTTTTACCCGTTTGACACTGACGGACCGGCTCCTGATCCTGGCACTCACCTCTCAGGTCTGCCCAACTTGGAATAGTAACTCCCATTTCCATCTTTTCAACGATCTTTTCCATTTATTAATTCAGGTCTCATCTGGTCCGTCATGCTCCTATCCGTCGCTGTGGCCATCACGTTAGCCAAACCGTCGGGTATCAGGACTCTCGTCATGACAGTCATCCTCCGGCTTATTTGCTCAGCCGGCCCTCAACCCACACTGATGCTCCTTGGCACCGCCGCGGTAGTGTTGAAGGGCGTCCATCTGCTGAGCATCATGGGCAACGCCAGGACATTCCAGCGGAGCGTCAGACAAATCTGCACGGACACGAAGATTGTCTACCACGTCGTTTACCTCATCTTTTGCTTCCTCGGACTCAGCACCCATCCGTTCTTCTTCTCCGTCCTTTTGTTTGACGTCGTCTACCGCAACACAAACTCAGTTTCTCTCAATTGTTCTTATTTCAGCGTTTTTGTGAACTGGAATGAGGGTATTCATATGATAAAACTAGTCTTATTGTCTTAAAATCATGGCTTTACTACCCTCATTCTTGGCATTGTAGAACTACGTGTTACGAGTTGGAATTTAATACAACCAATCGCGGTTTGCTATATAAAAACCTTGGTTCGATTTCTCTCCATACCCTTGCTTGTGACAGCTATCCAACGACACCGAGTTTCGAATAGAAAAGCGGTACATAGAGCTTAACATTTCGGTCATGAGAAATGATTTTAGAAAAATGATGACGAATGGAATTGGTTATCCGTGGAGGATAATCCGCTGAATAGATCCGCGGAGTTGGTTGCATAAATTTACTTAGAATGCTTCGTAAGAAATTCACTAGGCTACTCAACTAAGTTGATCCATAAATCACACTTCGCTAATCTATAAGTGAGTTGAAGAAAATTCTGCCCTCTCTTCATTAGAAAACAAAATGTGTTGCCTAGATAGTCCGGCTTTAAAGTTGCATTAAATGGCTTCAATTCCAACATGATAGGGATCCAAATGATACAAGTTGTGAAAATGGTCAAAAGGTAACCGAAAAAAAAAATAGTTAGGCGTGCTCCTGGATTACAGTTACACCCCAAAATGATGTTTATAATAAGCGCCGAGCAATCACCCTACATTGCGCGAAAAAATACTTAACCTATATATAACCTTTCTCCGAACCCCCAAAAATTTATTATGCACACTCCCTCATTTAAGTTAAACCCCAAAAGTCCCAGAGGGAAACTGGCGACGCTAGGCGCGAGGCACAATTTGCAGTGCCTGCAGATATTATCCCGTTATCGTCTAATAGCGGGAAAGATATTTTGAAATCTGCTATTTCTGACTCCGTCAAATCCAATTTTATGGATTTGCACAAACTTCCTACTGATGTTGCCGCAATCGATTACGAAGTTGATCTGTTGAAGGGAATATTCCCATCTTTAACCGCCGCATCTTTTATTTTATTCTTAATTTTAATTTGCCGTATTCAGAGAAGAAATTCTGCAAACTTTCAGTTGACTTGTGATAAATATTTAAAATTGAAACGTAAACTTAAAAACCTAGAAATAGAATGTGGTAATTTTCGAAAAGGTATACCAGTTTCAAATTTGCCTGTTCCACTTGTGTGCGGAACAGGCAACTGAAGTGGTTTTGTTTGTTTGGGTTAAATGAAATGTTGTTGCTTCAATTTTGATATTTGAATTTTTTTTACTATTTCTTAGAAACTGTTTTTAATTTGAAATAAGAAATGTTTATAATGTGTGTGGTAAATTGAACGTATAAGGGACCCGCTGTAAAATGTGGAAGTGTGGATATAGGGGAAAGCCAATTCCGCACGGTGTTAAAATTGTTCTCGATTCCTTCGAAAGTTTCTGCTTGAAAGTTTAATTTAAATTTCATGAATTTTGGTATAAAGTGTCACATTGAATTGTTCATTTTTCGAATTTAAAAAAATTGTATTTTCATCAATTTTCATGTAATAGTTTTCATTAGCCATCGCTAGATGGCTTGGGTAAATCTTGTTTTCGTCTGTCAGTTAATGACTCATTGTTGATACACAAACTGACAGACTAGTTCAACATACTAGCTGAAAGCCTGAAATTAGTTAGGTTCACAATTTAGAGTTTACTCACGTTCCCGTATTCTGATTAAAGACATCTACGTTTGAAATAAATTACTGAGTTTTGTATCGTTGGTTACCTTGGAACTCCATATCAATGGCAGAAAATATTTTAAGTTTAGCTGAGAAAGCATTCATTCATCATGGAGTCCAGGTATAATTTTCTGTCGGTCTCTTATTGAAATAAATTGTCCTAACTTAACGAAAGACAATTTTGCAAATATCAAAGGATGATCATTTTACGAAGTGATGGTAGATCAATGCTGGATTATTGCCCTATAATTCTTGAAAGTTGAAACTAGATAAGTTTCAAATGCCAGTGGATCGGCAAGGCTGAGACTTGCAATTACTCTGATATTCTTGTTGGAGTCAAAGTAGACATAACTTTTATCTGATAAGCCCAAAGAACGAAGGCTGGAGTTCTATTTCTATGTGGATGGGTCTGATTCATCAATTTAAATATAAATAGAATATAACAATTGTTAATATTGCATTTTGTTAATTTAGCTCTACTAATGCAACACCAGAATTTAAAGGAAGAGGCGAATAAAATCTGGAGAATGAAATTTGTAAATTCCTACAAAGATCTTATGCTTCAGGTGATACATTTAATTTATCTCAACTTTCTTTATTGAAACGACAGCAATGTTGAGTCTTCTATGTTGACATATTGGTATAGCTGATTTGATATTACTACCGATCAACAATTTCTCATAACATATTTTAATGGTATTAAAATAGATTCTTGAATGTGGAGGGAACCCTTATGATGCAGTGTCATAGCTGAGAAATCGGCTCTTTATGCAACCCAAATTCCATTAAAATAGCAACCATGGACGGATATCAACCTGATCTTGAGTTCTCAGATGATCCCACACAGCACATTTGGTTCCTTGGGACCTCCTTAGATCCTCTTAGTTTTCTCCCCAGTCTTTCCTATTGAGTCCCTAGATTTCTCTTAACAAGCGATCTCCCACTCAACCGGACCGAAATGGTGGGGGTACTTTTCGGATCGTAATCCGGAAAAGAACTTTACAAATCCGGACTAGGTCTAATCTGTTCAGAATCGCAAGGCGATTCCAACGGAATTAAGTCCGGATTTTTATCTTTTCCCGTTCACGAGATAATCACGGTTGAAAATCGTGAAATATCACGAAAACCCAAAGTCTCCCCGTCCGACTACATCGCTTTTAGCCGTATATTCGGCTTGTAAAAAAAAACTAATTGATACAAAATGTAGCCCTTTCATCCCTCTTTCAGAATCCAAAAGTATTTTTTATAATTCTTTGAAATGTTTGAGATATCACGATTTTCGTGATACCCCCATTTCGACACATTTTCCAAGCATTTTATTCGGCGTTGCCGATTGCCGTATATGTGACTTCGCCCCCACTCCTTCGCTTTTTCCATTGTTTCCTATGTATCAAGTCCCATCTGTATCGATATACAAGGCCTTGATACATAGGAAACAGGGGAAAAGCGAAGGAGTGGACAGGAAAGGGGGCGAAAAGCACATATACGGCAATCGGCAACGCCGAATGAAATGCCTGAAAAATGTGTCGAAATGGGGGTATCACGAAAATCGTGATATCTCAAACATCTCAAAAAATTATAAAAAATCCTTTTGGATTCTGAAAGAGGGATGAAAGGGCTACATTTTGTATCAATTAGTTTTTTTTTACAAGCCGAATATACGGCTAAAAGCGATGTAGTCGGACGGGGAGACTTTGGGTTTTCGTGATATTTCACGATTTTCAACCGTGATTATCTCGTGAACGGGAAAAGATAAAAATCCGGACTTAATTCCGTTGGAATCGCCTTGCGATTCTGAACAAATTAGACCTAGTCCGGATTTGTAAAGTTCTTTTCCGGATTACGATCCGAAAAGTACCCCCACCATTTCGGTCCGGTTGAGTGGGAGATCGCTTGTTAAAACCTTCTTTTTGGTCACCTGACAGCTGCCTGGTAGCTTCCTCTGTACATCTTAGAAGTTCCTCAGTACATCTTAGAAGCTCCCCATAAGACAAAAGACTCGATAAAAGATTCGTCGCTTCCCGGGATCGAACCTGCACTCTTTCGTATCGCAATCGAGCTTGCTAACCACTACACCGTTGTTGTTCTGTAGAACTTAACATATTTTGACGTAATTATATTCTTCATTATTTACGTTTGATTTGTAAGTTGATTAGTTATGTACTCATGCTTGACACACGAGTAATGTAATCTTTATTGACGCATTGATATATTAACTGGTTAACGAGATAGACATTTTTTAAGGGTGTGTAACATTGCAGACATTACGACTGCAACTAATTCAACAGAGATTTTTCGGCAAATTAAAATTTAGTTAAAGTGTGGGAAGAAAAAATGTGCAGTCGTTTTATTCTTGCCTACACTGTAGCTTTTTTTGCGTTACGTATAAATGGCACGGTTTAATGTTTTCGGTTTATTGATAAAAATGCATTTTTCAACTCTCATTTTAAAAAATTTTAGTAAATTTGCTTATTATTGTAACAGAACGCTCGGCTCACTCCCGTATCTGTTCCCTTTTTCTGCTGCAAAACAATCGCCAACTCTGACTACTAGATGTCAGCGCCAGCCGCGCTTATTCCGCCAGAAGCGATTTATCAAGAAGCGCAAAAGCAAGACTCAACCGGGCGACAAGAGCGCGTTTAACTTTAATTACATTTTTCTCTTATTCCCTTACCTTTTATCTTTTACTCCATTACATTTTACTTCATGTTTTTCTCTTATCCCTTTATCTTTATCTTTTATTATATTTTGTGGCTCGTTTTACCCTTCTCGGAACTCTAGAAATAGTCGTTATATAACCTTTGTCGGCCTCGTCTGAACTTGGTTTTTGCCTCTTTTCGACAAGGTCGGGCAGGATTATATAACTTTTAACTTGTCTGAACCTGTTTTTCCCTATGCCTTGCGTGCTAAAAAAACGCAGCCGGCATGAGTATAAAAACCCGATGTAAAAGCTGTTCTGGACCGCACTTCTTTCTCTCATTTTACCCGTAACTTACCGAGGCGTTCGCTCCTCTTTTCGTACTGTTTTGTATTAAATTCAATTCCATTTAAGTGTTGTCAAATCTTCTTTAAACTAGTATCGACCCTTTACTAGTTCATCACCTAGCCTGACGCTCGACCGCCGCCTACCAATTGTACTCAAGTAAATTGTCGCTATCGTTTATTCTTGTCTAATTTATATTAGGCCTATTGTTCTGTCTTACTAGTAAAAATACACGGGTTAAACCAAAATCGTTCATGTTTGTCTTCATCATTTGTGCCATAGCATTGTGAGTAAATTCGCCTCTTTAGTTATTAAGTATCTTCGTATTGGTGACACAATGATTGTGTTGGGTCAACCTTTACATCTGGTGGCAGCGATTTTCGAACTCACTTACAATGTTATCGTATACTGGTGCTAGACCTAAGACTAAGAGTATTTTGCATAAAAACGTGAACGCATTTGATAATATTTTACCTGATACTACTGTTCCTCATGTACCCGCTGTAAACCCTCTTCCTATTCAATTTTCTTCCACCCCCCGTACATCTTCAACTCGTACGTATCGGCCAATCAGCAATCTTCCCGTTGATAGGCCTACTCGTTCAAACAAAGATTACGTCCCACTTAACCGTATTCCAAACCCTGAGGTTTTATTCAGTAAACGTGTTTTACGCAATCGAACTGAAAAGTCGATTGGTTCAAAAATCAAAAGTTTCTTTACTCCCTCGCCGAAAAAATCGATTGCTGAAGTAAATCTTTCTCCAATTAATAAACCTATTTTTGACCGTTCCTCTTTTCTAAAAGACGACGAACGTATTATTTCTGATCCTGTGTTAATTCCGTCGACTGTATTGACACCGCCCAATCAATTAGACGTGGAAAGTAATTGTGTAGTATATAACCTGGTCGCTTCGCCCGATACTGTTATTGATATTACAGACGAGAATCTGATTCAGCTTGCCGACGGCATTTTGAATCCTTCCCAATTTGTAGAAAATAATAACATTTTTATTCAAAATAATTCCGAGATTTCCGTAAATAATCGTCGATCTTCAGCGGAAGATACTGATTCTTTTTTTGCAATTCTTAATCGTTTGGGTGATTTATTACGTAACCCGCCTGCTCAAATAAATCTTCCATCCGCGCCTTTTCCGTCAGCTGAAAATAGTTCCACGCTTGACGCAATTAATAATCCCGTAACTTTTACTCCTTATTTTCAATTTGATATTATTAACGAATTAGACCCGCATAACAACGCCGCGGCTGGCCCTGTTGAAAGTGTAGATCTTATTGAATTTCCCCTGATTGCAAGTAATTCTCATGGACAAGTGGGTGATAAACTCCAAAATCCAATCGATTCGCAGCAAATACGACTACGTTGTCAGGGAGGAACTGAAGAAACCGCGCCCAAATTACAAAACACCAACAACGACGATAAAATTATTAATAGCAATCATAAAGAGGGGGCCAGTGACGACAGATATAGCAACAATTCGCGAAGCAATCAACTCTGCTACCAAGAATCGGTTCGACCGTCTGTCCCACTTTCCCTTTCCATTCCCAGTATTTCGAACCCTTCAGCAATTAATATCGCTGACGAACGCGTCCTTTTTGTCCCGGACGACAGCGAACGAATCGATAGTCCTTTTATCTGCATTTGCGACAAATGCGATAAACGAACTGATAGCAATAATCAAATTCATCAGTGCGACGGGGGAATTTTTGAAACGGGCGAAAATATACTTGAGGGAACTAGAAAGAAAAGGATTTGTTTGGATTCGGAAACCACAGGGCATTCTCTCGCTACACAAACCACTCAGACATTTAATAACTATCCTGAGTTGCCATCATTACTCATCGATCCCTATCTTTCTTACAAGATTCAATTTAATAACCAACTCGATCGATTCCAAAGCCTATTCAATCCTTCGACCACAGCTGAGCGTGAAATTCCTGCGCCTTTTAGTACTGATAATTTTGCATCAAGAGTACATTCAGCAGCCGACGAGAGATTTAGTTTTGTACAAGGCATTCCTGATTCAAGAGGAGCTCAACGAGAATTGGGAGACGAAAACAGCATTCCAGACGAAGTACGCCGACGAAATCACGAACGAAGGGGATTTATTAATCATTCGACCGAGGGCAACGAAAGACCAGTTAGACAACACCCAGATAGGAGTGAAAGCATTGATAGAGGAATTTTCAAATCCGAGGGCGCAAATAGGCCTACAGCGTCAAAGCCCATTGACATTTGTAAGCAAGAGGAATATTTCAGTGGACAGCATCCAGAATATAATCACAGAGACACGGCAAACAGAAAAATGGCCGACGACAAATATGGAGACTCCTTCAGGCCTACTGTGCACAGAGGTGCAGCAAGGGAATTCTCCACTGGGGACCGAAACGGAAGACGAAACGAGAAAAGAAATTACGACGCTGACGATGACCAATGGAGAAAAGGTAAATTTACACATAGCCGACGAAGTTCTGACACCCCCTCCTCTGATTCCGACGCCGATTCCTTCTACGTTGAATATCAGCCAGCTGGTGAAGCAGCTACTGGAAACAAACCCAAGCGCTATCATAATTCTTCTCCCATAAGATGCTTTTTGCCGAAAATAGAAAATGGTGTCAAAGAAGTTCGCACCTTTTCCGACACACACAAGGGACGCGGAGCTATAACTATGCTGAACCAAATTCAAAATTATACGGGAAGCCCAGCTGTTCGCTTCGACCGATGGATCAAATTATTCGATAACGTCGTGGCGATGTCCAATTGGAACAATTCAGATATTGTGAGTATGCTGTCAACCAAAATGTCTGGCGAGGCATACGACTTTTTACAAAATATCATGGAAAGTGATACCATCGATTACAACAAGATAAAAGCCCTTTTTCAAGAAAATTTCCACGGCGACGAGGATGCCGATTTTTATCAAGAAAAATTTGACGAGATGCAACGGAAGCCGAAAGAAAATATTTTGAATTACGCTTTTCGTTTGAAAACAATTTATCAGCGAGCCTATCCGTCAAATAAGCTAGAAACTCAGGTCGAAAAATCTAGTCAATTACAGTTTTTACGGCAGAAATTTTTACAAGGGCTTGAACCTGAACTACAGCATATCATCCGCTATAAAAAAGTTTCGTCGTTTCAGGAACTTGTAGCAATCACGCAGAAATATGCGAAGCGAGTCCAATTAGAGCAAAATGATAAAGAGAAAAAAGTATTCGTTAATGCGGTATCTACTGATCAGAATGACTCACTTCTGATTAAAGCAATTGAGAAACAAAGTGACTCCATCAATGCTATTGCTACTAGCCTTAAATTCGGTAACAAACCCGCTGAGCCTACAACTTTTCAAAATCCCGCTACTGTAAATTCAAATTTCAGTCAACAAATGGAGCAATTGACTGAATCAATGATAAATCTGGGTGGTCTACTTAGTTCAAGTATTCAAAAAGATATTTCGCGTAATCTACAACGCGGAGGGCAATCGAACGGCTACAATCAGCAAAATCAGTCGTCCTTTTTTAACCCCGCCCCTCAAAATAACTTCAATAAATCGCGACCCGGCATCAGGTTTCAGCAACCCCCGTCTGGACCTCCTGCGGAAACCTTTAATTTTTCCGGTCGACCTTTACTTCCCCATTTTACGCAACCAAATTTTCCTCAGCAGCAACTTGCTCCACCTTCCAACTATCCAACCTCCCAGTTTCAGCAACTTCCGCAACCATTTCCACGGGCTACTCAGCAACCTCCCCCTCAACAATTTCAGCAACCGCCCCGCCCACCACAAGTAACTTTTCAGCAACCAAATCAGAATTTTAACCCACGGCCATCGGCAATGAGATGTACTAATTGCGGATTGTCTAATCACAACATCGAAACATGCTTCCGAGCGCAACGTTGGTTGCCACCTGTTTCGGCACTTTTTTTCGGCACTTCGATTTCGTCGTTTTCGGCACTGTTTTTGTCGTTTTCGGCACTGTGTTTGTCTTTTTCGGCACCGCCGCCAGATTTAGTTCCAGGCGTCATGTTTTTGGGAAGGTTGCCAGGCGTGTGTGTTTTTCCGTTTCGGCACTATATTTTTCCGTTTCGGCACTATGTTTTTCCGTTTCGGCACTATTGTATTTATTGTATTTATTATTAGATTTATTTATTGGATTTTAATAAAATTTTGTCAAAATTTTAACACCCCAAATTGGAGTGCTGATGCTTTAAACCACTCAACTAACTAGACATTTCAATCTGATAAAGTTGGTTAGACTAGCGATGACTCGGGATGTTAGTTTTCGGATTCTGTTCCAGTTTTAGTTTCCGTTTCGGCATCGCCGCAAAATTTTTTATTCCACCAGGTGTCGTGTAAACACAAATAAACACACACCGTGCCAACCTTACACACACCACATTTAAAAAAAATAAGAAAGCAGAACGGCACATCCTAGAAGACTCTACCCCCCAAAAAGCTATTATCTAAAACCAGTCAGAGCGCCCCTAGCGGTCTGACGGTGCAATAGCGCGAATAGTAAATTGACATGAATAAATCGAGTGATTTAATCACATGATTTTTGTCCAAAAAACTTCCATACGGGTGGCACAGAATTGGTGCCGAAACGGTGAAATTTGGTGCCGAAACAAACAATAGTTTTTCATGTTCGAGGACGTAGGTTTGCATGGGGTGCCGAAACGGTTGAAGTTGGTGCCGAAACGATCGAAATTGGTGCCGAAACGGTCAAATTTGGTGCCGAAATGGACAATATTTTTTCATAATCGAGGAAGTGTGGTTTGCATGGGGTGCCGAAAACGACGAAATCGAAGTGCCGAAAAAAAGTGCCGAAACTGGTGGACACCGCAACGTTCGGCCTTGGATGCCAATGTTTGTTTTTATTGTAAAATGTCTGGACATAGGGCAAATGTCTGTCCAAACAGACCAAATATTATTCGATCAGCGCTACCTGTTTCTACACAGACTCAGGGAAACGCCTAGGGGCCGACTGTAATAGGTCAGTCGAAAGTAGGCCGTCGTATTCCCCAAAACCTAGATTAATCGCAAATATTACAGCTTTCAGCAAAAATTCAGCACCCCGTATATCCGTAAAAATTCTTGAGACTCCGTTTCAAGCTTTGTTTGATACTGGCGCGGCCAGAAGTCTTCTCCATATAAATGTATTTAATAAAATTGTGTCGGATCAACTTAATTGCTCTGGTGAAAAAGGCGATGTCCCGTGCCAGCAATTAACTTGTACCGAATCTGATGTTGATCTATATGATATTCACAATAAGCCGTTGCTTACGAGAGGGATCATTACCCTACCACTAGTATACGGAAATCATGTTTTAAATCAGGAATTTATCGTAACAAACGGTATTTCCGAATCTTGCGTAATAGGTCAAGATGCCGCTATCAATCATGAATTTATTTTTGATGGCCGCTCAAAGACTATATTTTTGGCTCGTGATAAACCAGAGGATCGTTTGGTTGTTAATCAAGGCCTTATTTGTGTACCACGTGTTGAAAAAGAAATATCCAAAACATTGATGACCTTGCTCGGAAATGTAAGGATAGCCCCCCTCACCTCTCAGGTGGTGGAGGCTGAGATTCAAGGACAATCCGATGTGGTGGCCCCCTTCTCAATCTTTTTCTTTTCTCCCAACGAAGAGTTGCCGGAGGGAATTTGTATTCAATATTTCGTCAATAATGTAAATGTAAACGGAAAGTACTTAATAGAAATCGAGAATAGAAATAATGTGTCGATACTACTACCTAGGAAATCTCTTCTCGGAGAAATTAATTTTTCTTGTCTAATGGTGGGGAAAGTCTCAACCGAATGGCAATCATCCGATGCGCAGAAAGATGAAATTACTATAGTAGAACCAGTAACTGACCCAAATGTTGATGCTGAATATAAAAAACCAATTGCTGAATTGCTGCATGATTTTCCAGACCTTTTTGCGACGGAAAATTCTGAACTAGGTAGTACGGGGTTAATTAAACATTCCATTGACACCCAGGGAAAAGGGCCTATTCGACTTCGCCCTTATCGGACGGGAAAGAAGCAGAAAGAAGAATTAGAGAGGCAAATTAAAGAAATGATGGCTACTAATGTAATTCAACATTCCACTTCTCCGTGGGCGGCGCCAGTCATATTAGTAGAAAAGAAAAATGGAGAGCTTCGATTTTGTATTGATTATCGTAAATTAAATAGCTTAACGAAAAAAGATTCTTATCCCCTCCCACGCATTGACAGTACGTTAGATAGGCTGTACGGAAAGAAATTTTTCACTACACTCGATCTAGCCTCAGGATATTGGCAGATTGAGCTAGATGACCCGTCGAAAGAAAAAACCGCCTTTATTGTAGAAAATAATCTTTATGAATTTATTAGAATGCCTTTCGGGCTTTGTAATGCGCCAGCTACTTTTCAAAGAGTAATGAATTATATTCTGAGAGACGTCTCGGGAATTAAAGCTTTAGTCTATTTAGATGACGTAATTATTTTTTCCGAAACATTTGAAAGCCACCTTAAAGATATTAGAGAAGTTTTTACATTGATTCAAAACGCGGGGTTAAAATTAAAATTAAAAAAGTGTCAATTCATGAAAACGTCTGTTAAATATTTGGGTCACATTATTTCGCGGGATGGAATAGGCCCAGATCCAGAGACAATTGAAAAAATAGTTAATTATAAAACGCCGGTATCTGCCGACGAAGTTCGATCGTTTTTAGGCCTAGCTGGTTATTATAGGCGCTTTATTCCAAATTTTGGGTCAATCGCGCATCCTTTGACGGCGAAATCTCATAACGATGCGCTAAAAAATCCGTTTATTTGGACGGATACTGACCACAAAGCTTTTGAATTCCTTCGTACATGTCTTGTCACGCCTCCCCTTTTGGCTTATCCAGATTTTAATCTTGAATTTTTATTATTTACTGATGCATGTGATTACGGAATAGGCTCAGTTCTATCTCAAATACAAGATGGTGTTGAAAAACCAATTGCTTATGCTAGTCGACAGCTAAAGCCGGCGGAAAGAAAATATGCCACTGTAGAAAAAGAAGCTTTAGCCGTAGTCTTTTCTATCAAACATTTTCGCCATTACCTACTAGACAAACCTTTTTCCGTTATTAGCGACCATAGGCCTTTGCAGTGGCTTGAGAATCAAAAAGATAATAATGGAAGATTAGGACGTTGGGCTATTTTGCTCGCGGGCACTAATTACAAAATCAGGTATAGACCTGGCCGTATTCATCAAAATGCGGATTGCCTTTCACGCCTCCGCATTGCTAGTATTAATGTTGTCGATTTAAATATCGATATTTTAGCCAGCCAAACTGCCGACCCACTTTGTCAATCGATTATTAATTATCTCGATAATGGTATCCTCTCTGCGGCCGACGGAAAAAAGTTGCCGATTTGGGCTAAAGAGATTGAATTATATCAGATAAAGAATCGTATTCTTTACCGAATTGAAGTACCGACGACGAAGAGTAGGCGTAACATTATTTGTCAACAGGTTGTTCTTCCCCTTACCCTTCGCCCAATCGTATTAAAAGAAATGCATGATAGTCCTTTGTCAGGTGGCCATTTAGCCTTTTTGCGTACTTATTTGAAAGTTAAGACTAGTTATTATTGGCCTACAATTTTGGCCGATATTAAAGAATATTGTAAAGCCTGCGAAATATGTATTGCTAACACTAAATCGAATCTCCGAGCTTATCTTTTTCCTCATGAGTTAGCTAAAGCTCCATTTCAGATAATCGGTATTGACTTTTTAGGGCCTATTTCTCCTATTTCGCCAAACGGCAATAACTGTATTTGTGTAATGACTGACTATTTTACAAAATTCGTAACAGCAGTTGCTTTGCCCGATCAAACGGCTCAAACTACTGCTGATTGCGTATACAAAAATATTGTTTTAATGCATGGCCCGCCTTTAGCGCTTGTTTCTGATCGAGGCTCCAATTTTACTTCTAAATTAATGCGATATTTTTGTAAAAAATTAAATATTGAGCAACGTTTTACTACCGCTTATAATCCGGCTAGTAATGGGGAAACCGAGCGCTTTAATCGTACTATGACGACTATGTTGCGTAAAGAATTAATTGATGGACATCATGATAATTGGGAAGATGTTTTGGGTGAAGTGTGCTTTGCATACCGTTCATCGATACATTCTTCAACCAATGAAAGTCCGTATTATATGTGTTTTGGCCGTGATGTTAACTTTCCCATCAACAAAATATTAGGGGCGGTCCCAGACCCAGTCCCTTCTGCTAATTATGTCGATTCCCTTTTGGAGAGGCTGCGTTATAGTTTTCAACGGGCCCATGAGTATAACAAAAAAGCGCGGGAACAACAGAGGGAGCAATATAATAAGCGGGCTAAACTTTTTAATTATAAGCCGGGTGATAGAGTTTTGTTAGATGTAAGAGTAGTTCAAAAAGGCGATAATAGAAAATTTACTTCCAAGTTTAAGGGCCCATATAGAATAATCAAAGTAAATAAAAATCGAACGGTCGAAATAGCCGATAGCTCATTTAAAGCCCAACTTGTACACTGTAATCGACTAAAACCGTTATATGAAACTATGTTGTGGACGGATGAAGCTATGCCTCCAATAGAGTCAACAATCGATCCAACTGAACGCTCCCGAAAAAATTTAGTCACTCAGCCTAATTGTAATTCTGATGAAGAAGCTGATGACGAAAGGGATGGATTGAATAACATTGACTCTGATTCCCCTGAAGAAATTGATGATCCCCCTTTACTTGATAAAGCTGCTGAAAATCCTGATCATATTGAGATTTCTCTCCCAAATCCCGACTCAATTGTACGAAATGATTCCCCAATGAATGTTCCCATTCCTCGCCCTTTATCCCCCATTGTTACCATTATTGAAAAAGAAACTGCTCTGCAACCAACTGAACTTCCCCGCCTACGATCGCGATCGGCTATCAGGCCGAGGCAGCGTTTAATTACGGAAGTTTAGTGGAAATGCGGTATTTCGCAGAAAATGTTTGATTATATAAAAAAGACAAAAAAAACTTGCACGTGTTAAATGTAAAATGTAAAAATTATATGTGTACGGAGAAACATTTGTTGTATTCCCAAATTCAAATTCAAAAAAAAAAAAAAAAAAAGGGGATACGAGACAAACGCAATGTTACAAAAAAACAAAGTGTGAAATTCACACACACGGCGTTTGTCAAACACGTACTGAGAAGATTGTACAATGCTGAAAGAAATTCAGTGGAATTTTCTCATTCGCCATTTATATTTTCCTCAAATTCTTAATTATTCGCCGTAGCCTATACAAAAAAAATCAAATTTGAAGTATAAAAACGCCATGTATAATGTTCCAAGTTACCATTCAATCCCTGTCTGTCATCCAAACCAAATCTATTCAATCTACTTCATCATGTCTGACGACAACCAGCCCAAAATCCATTTTTCTTGCGCCGATTGGGGAAGAATCGAAGAAATCTTTGCAGTCCAGACTTTCGTCCCTCCTGCTCTTCCGACCGACCCGCTCGTCATCGTTGATGACTCGTCCACTGACGACGACAACGAAGACATCTTCCTTAACCAGTCTTACCGTTCACGTTCTTCCTCTATTACTCCCGCTGAACTGGACGTACTGATGTCGGACGGCGACGTCGACGAGTTCATCGCCAATCCGGCCAGCCAGCGTTCTTTGACTCACGATTTCTACAATGAAGTACACTGGCCAAACTTGTTCGCCGTTCAAAACTACATTCGAGACATTCAACGGCCAGAAGGTTTGAATGGCCGGACGTATCGCCCGCTCCAACCGTTGGCGATCATCACGGGCCCCGTTCCAACTCCAGCTCCGCGTACTCCATTACGTCGTCTGTTGGAAGAATTCATCCATATGATTGGATTTGTTGTTCATGTTAATTCTACTATATGCGAGCATGTAATTTTTCTTGGTTTGTTTATGTTTGTCGAATATGTTTTTCGCAAACTTTTTCGTTAATTTTAGGTTGGTTTAAACTACACCAATTTTCGTCTTTTTGTCTCCTTTTCCTTTTTACTCCTCCTCTTTTTGTCACCTTTCCTTGTAGCCAGTAGTAAAGAACAAAATTTGTTTTAATGTAATAAAAAAAAAAAAGATTCATCTTGTCTACACCTTCTTTAAGTTGGCTACCGCCCCAATTTCTCTATTGTGATCTTCTTCAGCTGAGTAGCCTACTATAAATATCGTTGCCAATTCTTTTCTTTCTTCACTTCGCTACCACTTCTTTTCCTATTCATCATGGCCGGACGTGGTCGTCTCCTTCTGGAACCTGGCTTCGTCCACGACGAAGTAGATCTCCCTACGTCTCCGGTAGCTGGCCGTAACATTGAATGGCCTCTTCCGAGGACATACCAAAGTTATCCGTCGGATGACTTCCACACTTCACCGTCTACATCGAACGATCCGGAGCCGGAACCAGGAACTTCAACTACGTCCACTTCTCCTGTAGACCAGAACACACGGGGCGTCAAGCGGCCGTCTACAGCGCGCTTCCCTGAAGTCAAATACAACCGTGTTGTATTATCGCCTCTCCCAAAACATTTACGACCTGGAAATCACTACGACAACAGCTCGTCATCTGAGAACGATGATGAGCCCACGATGCGGTTCGTCCCGGCAACTAACGAATGTCCCGAACTCGCCTTAGCCATAATGACGGCCCAGGCGAAATTTATCAACAAAATGGAGATCCTCCAACGGGCCTTCTACAAAGAATTGGAGGAGATCAACGACCACTTCGCCGAGGACCACTACTGATTGGAGAAAGCCAGGAGGGAAGATAAACAAATCGTTTTTTTTCTTATTTTGTATTTTTGTATGTTTTGTCTTCCATGGACCTTTAACGTCATGTTTACAATAAAAAAAAAAAGAAGACAAAAATTATAAACATTGAGATTCATTACCATATAAAAAAAAAGAAAGAATGAAAGAAAACATAAAAAAAACAAATGAATGAAAGTAAGAAAGAAATAAAAATGAAAGGAAGAAAGAAAGAAATAATGACAGAAAGATCAAGCACAAAAAACATAAAGAGAATGAAGGAGAGATTTCTCTTCCATCTTACTGTGACAATTCGTGAATTTTTTTCTTTCTATATGAAATTTTCACTTCTTTTTCCCTTCGAATCTAAAAATTCTGCTAATTTTTTCACACCTCCATATAAAAGATGACTACGGATTGCCTCCGTTTATTTTTCCCCGTATTTCTTTTCCGTTTCTGATCTTATTCTTATTTTTCGCACCTCCCCGCTCGTCTATTTTCTTCATGATCAGCTGGCATCAAACACCGAACCTTTTCTTATAATTTGTGTCGCCTTTCTCTTTGTTGACTCAAATACGCGTATTTCTTTTTCCCTCCTTTCATTTCTCGGTATCATCTTTTCCTAGCTTGCCATCATAAACTGTATCCCTTTATGCAATTTTTTGCTTGTTTTCCTTTCTTTGTATCAATAGGCCTATTTTTCTTGTGTGAATTTTTTTTTATCTCTTTAATTTTTTTTAGATCATGCTGCTTCCTATCATTTTCAGCCTTATTGCCTTCACAACCGCTTTCGAGGTGAAATTATGTGATTGTACTAAGCCGACTGGAATCGGCCTACTCACATTTTCCGACGGCACTTGTGAACCGGCGACAAAAGTTGGAAAAACGCGGGTCAACTACAAAGTCATGACGGACCGCAAAGCTGCCTACAATTTTCCGGGATTTATCTGTTCCCGTTGGCGCAATACCAAACACGTCACAGAAAGTTTCCTTGGCCAAATTATAGTCGTCCCCGAGCGCATTGCCATTGACACATCACTGATTCAATGTGATATCATGCGGCAATCACTGAGATGCGGCGATGACCCGATGGCTAAATTGGACAACAAATGGACTTATACTGAAGAGCCTGAGGCAATTGGCTATTGGCTTCGTACAGTGACTGTCGAAAAAATTAATTGTTTATTCGAAGAAATTAGTATCGCACATGAAGACGAAAGCGATATTATCATCACTCCGCTCGGAAAAGCGAATATTTCTGAACGAGTTATTTCTCACAATCACATGACCTTGTTTTGGATCGACACTTACGCAAAGCCTACAAATATTGTGCTGCGTGAACTTGAAAAGGGTGTCGGTAGTTGGTACGAATCATCGACTAAAGATACTTGGATTCTTCAGGACAACGACAATCAATTAGACTTTCATGTGAAATTGATGCCAAGATGTCAGACTGTAAAGTGCGACAAAACGATCCCTAGTTGGACAGTGGTCAGCAACAATCATTTGTTTATTCTTCAATCAATGGTTGGGAATGCCCCGCCGGCGCCGAAAAAACCAGTTTTCTACACTTCACCTAACTTTTGGGAAAACGCGCAGCTTATAAACGATCATCAAAACTTTAATATTCAGTATTTAACTGATTCCGCTGTGCGTCACGAAAACGAATTAATTCGAGTGATACAAAGTGTTCAATGTGAGCAACGTCGCATTAAACATGCGCAAGCTGTGTCAACTGCTCAATATAACGGATGGTTGGCCGCATCTCAATTAGGCCTACGCGAATGCATTAAATTGGCAGCTGCTGGAAATACCGTTTCGGCTATTCAATGCACACCACTTACGGTGAACTTTACTACTGAAATAACTATTTGTGGAGCACAGCCTCGTTTCCGAAATTTCACCATCAGCCGTGCTGGATGGGAGTTAACTACTTTCACTCCTTGTTATTGGACTACGGGGACCGTGAATTTTAATGACCGTCTCCATTCGTATCGCAATCACACCTGGGAGCTAGTTGAAACTTCCATCGTAGTCCCTCAACGTGATCTTGCCGACGCTTTTCGCTATACTGACGTCAACTTTTTCGAATATCAGCAAAAAGCAAATCCTGCATATGCTGACACACAATCAAGTCCGATGGATATTATTGCCGATCTCACGGCCTCAATCAACGAACATTCGGCGAAAGGTTCCACTCAAGATACTACTATGGGCGCATCTAATGTTATTGTCGCTACGGTGGAAAAAACCAATTCTACATTCCAAAATTTCAAGAACTTTATGCACATTTGTGTCATCATTCTCTTTCTCTCGTTGGGTGCCGCCATCTGTCTTGTGACAAAATGTTTCGGAGTGGCGCGTTTCTTGGCATTCTTGCATAAGAAATTCAAATCACCCGAAGGTTCTATCTATTTGGATCACTCCGAATTTGACGAGGCTCCTGTTTAGATTCCGTGACGTAATCTCATAGGGCCGGGAGCGATGTAACAGAACGCTCGGCTCACTCCCGTATCTGTTCCCTTTTTCTGCTGCAAAACAATCGCCAACTCTGACTACTAGATGTCAGCGCCAGCCGCGCTTATTCCGCCAGAAGCGATTTATCAAGAAGCGCAAAAGCAAGACTCAACCGGGCGACAAGAGCGCGTTTAACTTTAATTACATTTTTCTCTTATTCCCTTACCTTTTATCTTTTACTCCATTACATTTTACTTCATGTTTTTCTCTTATCCCTTTATCTTTATCTTTTATTATATTTTGTGGCTCGTTTTACCCTTCTCGGAACTCTAGAAATAGTCGTTATATAACCTTTGTCGGCCTCGTCTGAACTTGGTTTTTGCCTCTTTTCGACAAGGTCGGGCAGGATTATATAACTTTTAACTTGTCTGAACCTGTTTTTCCCTATGCCTTGCGTGCTAAAAAAACGCAGCCGGCATGAGTATAAAAACCCGATGTAAAAGCTGTTCTGGACCGCACTTCTTTCTCTCATTTTACCCGTAACTTACCGAGGCGTTCGCTCCTCTTTTCGTACTGTTTTGTATTAAATTCAATTCCATTTAAGTGTTGTCAAATCTTCTTTAAACTAGTATCGACCCTTTACTAGTTCATCACCTAGCCTGACGCTCGACCGCCGCCTACCAATTGTACTCAAGTAAATTGTCGCTATCGTTTATTCTTGTCTAATTTATATTAGGCCTATTGTTCTGTCTTACTAGTAAAAATACACGGGTTAAACCAAAATCGTTCATGTTTGTCTTCATCATTTGTGCCATAGCATTGTGAGTAAATTCGCCTCTTTAGTTATTAAGTATCTTCGTATTGGTGACACAATGATTGTGTTGGGTCAACCTTTACATTATATTTCTTTTTGTATTATGTATACATGATTTCAACTACTAGCTTATTTTAATGTAACTGGAAATATTCTAAAGCTAGGTCATTATGATCCGCCTTTTTTAAAAAGAGTTTGTTGCAAATAGATCAGCAGTCCTGAAGATCTCCTGAATATCTTCTTTGGAGAAGTCGAAAGAAAAAAACCCACACGCAGAAGTAATATATACTAACATTCCCGCAACCTTCCCCAGTACCTCCTGCCTCTACTATCGTAATCTTTGGGAGGCTAAGAGCCTTTTCGGAGGATCCCAGGAGGGAGGTGTGCTGTGTGGGATCCTTATGATACTAAGAGACTAAACACAGAGAACATTCCTTACGTGTACTGACTTTGATGAAGGTTTGTAGGTTAAAACTTTAAATTTGAAATAAATAGTATAATACTAAGTTTTCAGGAGGTGATGTCCTGGTGGCACGTTGCGATCATGACGCTGTCACCGTTGGATCAGCTGGTGATAACCAATTTATCAACATCAAAGCTCTTAATGAATGGGACTCAAGGGTATGCATATTTACTGTTCGTAATGAAACTGTGTCTCTAAAATGATTTTTTACTTCAAGTTGTCTGGTGGAGTCGAATGGCGCCAGAAACTGGACACTCAGCGAGGTGCTGTTCAGGCCAACGAGCTGAAGAATAATGCATGCAAGCTAACAAAATGGAGTGTGCAAGCTCTGCTCGCCAACTCTGATTGGATTAAATTCGGGTATGTGAAGGCTCCTGTTGTCCTTCGAACATTATTGTAACTAATATTGTTTGCTTCAAATATGTTTCCCGTATGCACTTACGAGATACATCGCGTCGTGTAATCCTTGGAACACAGCAGTTCCGCCCGTCACGCATCGCAAATCAACCTTAACATCGACAATGCTTGGGGCATTCTCCGTTGTATTATTGATTTGAGTATGAAGGAAGAGGATGGCAAATTTTTGTTGGTGAAGGATCCTAACAAGCCCGTCATCCGCCTTTACAAGGTGCCCGACAACACGTTTGGGGCGACGATGAAGCATTTTTCGGAGAAGGAGAAGGTTTGTAACCAATCAATATCGTAACGTGCGTGTGTAACTGCTGGCTTGCTTTTTTTGCTTGGGTGTTGGCCTCTTTTTTTTTACTAGCAAAGATTAAATAAACACGTCCAAGCAGTTAATCAAATTTCCCTGCATTTGTACGCCGTGTTACGTTTTGCTTGAATTCGTAGCTCGAGCTTTGTATTTATGTATAATATCTAACCACTAGTGGAAGTGCTTGGCTTCTTGGGGGAAAAACACCTAATTAGATATGCGGCATGACTTAAGGTAGTTTTAAAAAAGGCGCTATTAAACGCATGATTTCATAACGTCAACTACGAAATGGTAAATAATAATGTATTCATTTTTTACACATGAATAGAAGACGAGTAACGGCTGATACAAACAAAAGAACAGCTCTTCCACCGATTCCCCAATTACTACGTTTGTAATGATCGTTACATGGAATAAAGCACTTATGAAGCTTCCAGTTTACTTATACAGCGTTACTTTGTTTAATTTCATCATAAACATACCCTAATTTGTCTTGAGCGAGTTTGATGTCTTCAGGTGTGTTACTGCAGTGAACAACAATTCTGATGTTCGTTTCAGTCATCGGGTAAGCAAGCAAACGAATATCTTGACCGATCCCGTCAACTTCCTTTTCAGTAGATTCAGCAAATCTTTTCACAATTGAATTAGGGGTAGCACCTGATATGGGCTCGACTTTTAGCAAAACCATATTCGTCTCTATGGTAACTCGATCAACTTCCAAAACGCTTTTTCCAACCTCTTGCGCAGTAACAGCCAATTATTTGGTGAAAATATGATCTTGAGCTAACCTGGCCTTTGTAAGTGACAAAATTCCGGCTGCGGCCAAAATACCCGCCTGCCGCATTCCTCCTCCAAGAGCTTTTCGACAACGATGAGCCTGAGTATGAGAATTATGTAAGGTAGACATTTTGCAATTATATAAACCATGTTATTGAATACCTCCAGTCCATGTTGATATCCGTCCATGGTTGATATTTTAATAGATGGAATTTGTGTTGCATAAAGGGCCGATTTCACAGCAAATGACACTGCATCATAAGGGTTCTCTCCACATTCATGTTCTAATTTAATGCCAGTAAAATGATTCATGAGAAATTGTTGATTGGTGGAAATATCACATCAGCTATATCAATATGTCAACATACAAAACCCAATGTTGCTGTCGTGTCAACAAAGAAAGTTGAGATAAAGTAATTGTATCACCTGAAGCATAGGATCTTTGTAGGAATTTGCAAATTTAATTTTCCAGTGTTGATGAGTTTGCAAGTCTCAGCCTTGCGGATCCACTGCCATTGGAAACTAATGTGTAGTTTCAAGAATTATAGGATGATAATCCAGCATTGTTCTACCATCGCATCGTAAATCATCCTTTGATATTTCCAAAGTTGAATTTCGTTAAGTAAGGACAATTTATTTCAATAAGAGACCAACAGAATTTAATTATACCTGGACTCCATGATGAATTTAAAATTACACGAGGTCGCGTAGCGACTGATGTGTAATTGCGATTACACAAGTAATATATATGAACATCTTCAACGGTGTAGAACTTGTTTATTTAGCTCCTCCCCAAGCAGCGCTGAAAGCGCCACTCATTTAGGAGTGCCCAATACATGAACCCTCACCCCTCTTCAGAACTTTTTAAATGCTTCGACAATCGAAACAAACAAATTCGAAGAAGGGGAAAAAAGAAAACATGGCAAAAAAGGAAGAACAGAACATCCACAAAAAAGACCCAAAGAATGAAAATTCAATGGACAAATTAAACAGTTAAGGTAAAAGATTTCTTGGTTGAATCCTCATGAGAAACGGGAGCCGACTGATGAACAGAAAAAACAGCAGGAAATCAGCGGCTCGGAGCAAATCCACGTTTGAAGCCATGTTTACCACGAAAGCTATAATAAAAAACAAACAAAGTATCATGAAATATTGCATAACAACGGAAAAAACGGGCGGTGTCGGGTGGGAAGTTTTTACCGTTGAAGATGTTCATATATATTACTTGTGTAATCGCAATTACACATCAGTCGCTACGCGACCTCGTGTAATTTTAAATTACACTCATAAGTCCATACTCCATCTTCAACGGTGACTTTAAAGCGCCGTATGAGAATTTGTTTGAGTCAAAACAGCTTCAGATACAGAAACCGCAGATAATTCGCGGTTGTAAAATCGACGAAAAGTGGATTCCGCAGCCCAGTTTGCTGCGCGCAAAACTGAATCAATGGGCACACCCATTAAAATAGCCTTGGAAGAAGCAGCCCCACGAGTGGAATGGGCTGAAAAAGACTCAACATCAATACCAGCGGCTTGCAAACATGATTTAATCCAACGGCCCACAGTGGATGAAGTAACTGGACGATGTGGGCGCCGAATCGACAGAAAAAGAGAGTCAACATCGGGTTGACGCAAATCAACAGTAGCCGCAAGATACGATTCCATGCATGCCACTGGGCAACAAAGACCAGGAAATCGGTTGACCACAAAAGACTGGAGTGGGCCTGACCGCTGTGATTTCCGAAGTTTACAAAAAGAAAACGACATCGCCGTAGTGGAAAATTTCAACGACGTTAAAGAGATGGAACAAATCTCAGAAACCCGAGACAAAATAGATAAAGACAAAATCATTGCCAATTTTTGTGAAAGAATTGCCAATGAAAGATCCGAATTAGGGCCAAGAGAAGAAAAGTGACGAAGAACTACATCCGGATCCCACATGACATCGTATCGAGGATTAGGAGGCTTAAGATTATAGCAGCCTTTTAGCAATTGCACCACAAGCGGGTGATCACCAACTTTCTTACCGTCAATAGGCTCCAATGTCATGGACAATGTAGAGCGGTGGACATTTATAGTAGATGTGGCGAAACCGTCATGAAATAAATGAGAAAAATATTGAAGTATAAAATTCAAAGAAGGCGACAGGGGATCTGAATCCCGTTTATCACACCAATCAAGCCAAGACGTCCAGGCTGACTGGTAGGTAGCAGAAGTGGACGAACGGTTGCTGGCCATGAGAAGGCCGATAACTTCCGATGAAAGGCCCTGATTTTCAAATCGGCTCCGGATAACCTCCAGCCTGACAGCAGAAACCTGCTGGACTGGAGTAGCGGGTGCGGTTCCAACTTGGGCGAGTGGACAAGATACGGAGTTGGACGGAATATGAGCGGAACGTCTATGGACATTTGAAGAAGGAGAGGAAACCACGCCTGTGACGGCCAAAGCGGGCAGACGAGGACTAAATCCGCTTTGTCCCGCCGGACCTTGTCTAAACATCGTGGAATTAGGGAAAAGGGCGGGAAGGCGTATCCTTGAAGATCCCCCCAATTCAAACTGAACGCGTTCAGAGCCGACGCGTTTGGTTGAGGAAGCCACGAAGCGAAACGTTGATGCTGGGCGTTCCATGCAGAAGCGAAGAGGTCGAAATTTATTGGCCAAATATTCCTCAATTGAGCAAATGCCTCCGCATGAAGCATCCAATCCGACGAATCCAGCGTCGTTCGTGACTGGGCGTCTGCAACAAAATTCGAATGCCCAGGTAAATGAGATGCCAAAATAGAAATATGACGAACCTCGCACCACCGCACAATGCGGTCCGCAATTTCAGTAAGCGATCGTGAATGTGTACCACCGCACTTATTGACATAAGCCACGGCGGTCGTGTTATCCAAAAATAAATGAACGGAAATGCCCTGAGAAGCCGCCGTAAATACTTGCAAAGCGAAAAAGGCCCCTAACAATTCTAATTCATTAATGTGCCGCGACTGATCCTCAATTGCCCAAGGGCCTCTTGTTTGTGTCTGGTCACATACAGCTCCCCAACCCTGAAGTGATGCGTCAGAGTATATCACTAAATCGGGTTGATCAGGAAAGAAAGATTTCCCATTAGACTGTTGCAAATGATTCACCCACCACTCAAGATCAGACTTGGCACCGTGAGAAAAGGAAACTGAGACGTTCAAATCCCCGTGGGAACGAGAAAGATAAAAATGTTGCAGCTTGCGAAAATGGCCTTGAGCAAAAGGCACTGACGAAATAGACCACGAAAAATTTCCCATAAGCTGTGCCAGGTCGCGCAACTTGACCTTGCTCGACACCAAAACGGCCTTGCAAAGGGCAATGATAGAGTCTACTTTTGCCGAAGGCAAAGAAAAGGAAAGACGAAGAGAATCAACCACCACCCCCAAATAATCCATGATTTGTAGAGGAGTGGTAACGGATTTGTCGTAATTAATAACAAAACCGAGAAAAAGGAGAAGATTAACAACTGTCCGTAAATCATGTAACAACGCGGCCTTTGAAGAATTAAAAATTAAAATGTCATCGAGATAGATAACAAGGCGAATACCACGTTCACGGAGATAAGCGACCACCGGTCGCAACAGTTTAGTAAAAACTCGGGGGGCAGAACACAGACCAAATAGCAAACAACTATATTCATAAATAGAATTCTTCCAGAAAAAACGAACATACTTCCGATGGTCCGGGAATAAGCCAACCAAGAAATACGCATCCTGCAAATCAAGTTTAACCATCCAATCTCCCCTCTGAAGGAGATACCGAACACAATCAAGACCTTCCATCTTGAAATGTTTATAACGTATAAAAGAGTTTAAACGTTTCAAATTGATAATGGGGCGCCAACCGCCAGACTTTTTTGGGATAACAAACAAATTGGATATGAAACCATCTCCGCTATTAGGAGAAACCAAGGAAATGGCACCTTTGTTGAGCAACTGATGTATTTCCTGGTCACAAACTGCCACCATGTCCTGAGACATGACACAACCTGCCGGAGCAGAATGTTGAAACGGCAAGTCGATAAAATCGATGAAATACCCATTAAAAACAGTCGACAAGATCCACGGGTCGGTAGAAAATAGGCTCCAAGCAACACCAAATCGAGACAAACGGTTTCCAACCGGAAAAGAGATAAAAGGGGATGGTACATACCTGGATGATTGTTGCTGCGATTTCGTAGACGAGGGGGTAAAACCTTGGCCGCCGCGACGAGCACCGCTTGAAGTTGGTGGATAACGTGAATCAAGAGCCCGATATCCATGGCCGCCTTGACCATTAGAGCCACGATTTTCAGATCGAGTAGGAAAAGGGCCGCCACTGCGCCCAGCAAATTTCTTCACTTTCTCAAAATCATCAGCATCTTTCACCATTGCTGTCAAGAATTTTTCTCCAAAAAGGCGTTCAAATTCACGCGATGAAAACATTCGATCATCTTTCAGCAAGGGAAGTAAATCCGGGGCCACGTGTCGCATCGCATTCGCTCGGCGCAATTTAGAAATGCCAGCAAAAGCCGCACCCAACAATTTAAGGGAATCTTCCATATCCTTCAAAAACGGGCTGCCCTCCGGCAATTGGTTCCAGGTTCGTAACAATGGACGAAAAGAATCGAGGACTTGGTACTGAACCGACTGCCAAGATTTTTCCTGAAAATCATTCAAATTAGAGCGCCAATCTTTTCCAACAGCTTGCTTCCAATAACGGACCATCGTTTCATCCAATTTAGGACATAACAAATCAAAATCCCCATCAAAAGACGGAGCGTACGCATGACGCAAAGACTTGCATTCAGATTTTGGAATACCTTGCACCATCCATTTCCGTAGAAGACGAGTCTTCGACTCAGAAACCACAAAAGATTCAGCTGACGGTTCAACAGGCGGGCGACGTAAAGGCGAACGTGAACGAGAGTGTGATCTACCTGCACGGGAATGCGAATCAACGGACGAGCGACGATGGCGATAACGATGATCCGAAACCGACGAAGGCCCAGGAGTAGCATCATCATCATGATGGGACGAGCGACGATGGCGATAACGATGGTCCGAAACCGACGAAGGCCCAGGAACAGCATCATCATCATGATGGTCAGGGATATTCAATAATTCACCTTCTTCAATACGGGAATCAAAAGAAGGCTCACGTGCTGCACGACGTTCCCGTTCACGAAGAAGAGAAGCAGAGCGCAAGGCCCTATCACGCAAAACGGAATCACTAGGAGACGGAGGAGAAGACATGACGTCTGAACAATGGGAGAGCTAAAAAAGTTCTGAAGAGGGGTGAGGGTTCATGTATTGGGCACTCCTAAATGAGTGGCGCTTTCAGCGCTGCTTGGGGAGGAGCTAAATAAACAAGTTCTACACCGTTGAAGATGGAGTATGGACTTATGAGTGTAATGAATGCTTTTCGGTATATAAAAACCGTACGGCTATTGTACCAGCTTTACGAAGTAGGGAAAATAATTTACAATCAAAGGATTATTATTATTTATACTACCTACATCTTTAAAAATTTGCCTACAAAATTTGGCTACATTTAACATTTTTCTTTTTCAACATGCCTTGATTGATTAGCAGCCAGCTTTTTTTTTGTTTTTGAATTCCAATCCAAGTTCCAAGGCCGCGTAGAAGTTCGTCGGCCTTGAATTAAGGTAAAATCTATTGTACCTCACGTGTGAGGTACTCCAACTGTCACAGTAGCTATTGCACCTCACGCAGCGTTGCCAATTTAACTTTTATTTCCCAAAATATTCTTCGTCTCAATCAACTCTGTCTCAATCGTCTATGCTGTTGCGGGTTGCCCAACTGGTTCGACTGGGTTACAAGTTTCTTAACTAGTTATAAATATAATTTGAATTGAAATATACGAAAAATTTCCTATTTTATTTCCCTATACAATATTGACATGACAACCTTAAGACCTTGGGAACAGTTAGATTTTCTCTTGGAGATTCATATTAGGTTCTTCGTTGAAAAAGATGTTATTATGGCTTAAACAGTCTTGATTCTTTTGATTTCACGCATTGAGTGATAACGGCAATAGGCGCGACAACGGGAGGTTTGCATAAGTAAACGCGAAAATGAATCATGGAACATGAACAAGTCGAAGGTTACATTCCAGGTAATTGACCCATATCACCTTTTCGAAGAACGATTCGATCCAGTGTTTTATGCAACGCTCGACAACGACAAGGTCAAGTGTTCACTATGCTTTGCTGCAGTAAAATGAAAATAAACTTCATGTTAATGAATGTTAACAGATTTTCATTGACAACATTTCCTATAATTGTACCGTTATTTATTAGTAGCTTTGCTACCATTACATTAAGACTGAACACTGAAGCTAATACATGCTTTTTAAAATCAAAATAAATCACGCTGTTGAGTTTCACTTATAACGCTACTTGCACTCCTAGTTCTTCATTACTTCGTTATTCGTAGGCTACTATATCTATATACACTAGATCTATCTATCTACACACTATATCTATCGTATCTATCGTCCACCAGACAACAAAACATTTTTGAGAAATTTGTACAATCTGGCAACGCTGCGTGAGGTGCAATAGCTACTTTGACAGTTGGAGTACCTCACGTGTGAGGTACAATAGGCGCGACCTTGAATTAATGATTGGCGTCAGAACTACCTGTCGGGAGAAATAATAACTAAAAAATGTGCTTCTTTTTTCATATTTTTTTCACGCTGATGTCTTTGATATAACAAAGCGCGCACCTTGACGTTGCACCGTGAAATCATCTCCTCTACAAGACAGTCACAATTTGCATACCGTCAGTCGCATCCCCACAAAACGTATAAAACATATTTGAAGACCCTTTCTGAAAAAACGCTTCCCTATCTCTCCGAGAGGAACAGCGCCACCTCCCAGAGAGAAATCGAGTGAAAAACCCCGAAACAGCCATCGAGCCGTAGGAAAAACCGTCGTCCCCCCGTCCTGAGTGGGAGGTGGGTGGGGTGTGGTGGGGTGGGGTGGGGGTGGGGAATGGGGTGGAGAGGATGACGGATAGTCGTTTGGTGATAGAATCCCTATCGGGAAATTTCGTCTTTATTGTTCTTATTATTGCCTCTTTTTGTTTACTGTTTTTAATATCCGATCCCTTGCTTCGCGCGCGAGTTTCCCGATAGGGTTTTTTTTCACGGGGTTTAGGTTTTTTTGGGGGGAATTTGACATCGTTTTCGATTAAACGTTTGATTGGAAATTAAATCTAAGTTTTGTTAGATGATTAAGCTACAGAAAAGCGAATAGCAAAACAGTCCGACTTTACGCTAGACCAAAGTTCCCCGGATTTGACCGGGGCTCAGGTTACTCGTCTATTTCAATAAAAAGTAAACGTATTTTGCGTAACATTTCCGTACGTTTCGTGTTGAAGAATGCAACATACTTTTGTACGTTTGAAAAGCGATTTGTATCGTAGCGGTGGCGTGTCGAATCTCGTTCGTCTGTGACTAGATAGAATTCTAGAATCTCTACGAGAAATTATAAAAAGTGATCTAATCGATAAAAGCACTGGCTAAGTTCAATTAGCGGTACCAAAAGAGAGGTGGGTAAGATTACATGTGATTAAGTGAGCAAAACGTAACGTTTTTGTTTTTCATTGTTCACAAGAGACCAACTTTGAAATTTGGCACACTTCTTTAATTACAAAATTATATTTAGTAGATGTAATTTATACTAACATTTTATTTTAAGAGAGCATAAGAAATATCATAATCGATGATAATAACCACAAAATTTACTAATAAGCGAGATGCAAATGTGCGATGACTCAATGACCGATCGTTGAGTAGTGTCAGAGAAACAGTATTATTTCAGAGAAAAATAAATTTGAACATTTGAATTCACTTTTGGAAGTTGCGATTTCTTGCCGTAATTACCGACACCCGTTCAGGATTTGTTTCGCTGGACACTCCCAAAATAACAACAGGATCGACTGCCTCTAGCAGGATAGCGTTCCCTCCTCTACTTCAGAATGGTGCTGATCCGCATGCGAACTGGAAACGAGCATTGTTCCTCCGTGGTTCCCCGTCAAAACTCGCAAACCGGATTCAGAGTTCATAAGATTCCTGCTCAGCTCCTCCCGGTTAGACTCGCTCACGGTTAACAGATGCGACAAATTCATCTCCTGAGTCAATGCGATCCCTTTGACCTGTCCATCGCTCTGGGTCAGGAAAAGATCGCTCAAGTCCCTCAAGTCCAGCAACGTAGTCGAGTCCAATGTTGGCAACTAAAAGAAAATGATTTTTTTTTAACTTTCAATTAAACCATTACGAAGTATGGTGTGGTGGTGATATGAATTACTTGGACATTGCCGGCTTCGTCTAAGTGGAATTTCACAGTCAAATTGCCCAGGGATCCACTTTGATCGCCCAAAGAATTGTGTTGATTTGACAGGTCAACAGATATCGCGATGACTTTCGCCAGATGAGCTACAGAATCTATGTCTCCGTTCGACACTCGCTACAAAGGAAAACAAAAATGCGCTTAGCAACAACGAAGAATAAAGAAAACTACGAAATAATTAGGGTGGATTTTACCTGTTTGTTCGACTTAGCTTTTAATTTCCTCTTGTTGGCGGCAGAAGACACTGTACGGATCGCACCGGGTTTACCGACTGCCTGGGCAGCTTTGCGGTGACTCTTGAGGTGAAATTGTCGGTGACCGGTTGTCCGGAAGAACAAATTACACTCCGGACACTTGAAGGGTTTGTCCCCTAGAAAAGAAAAGGCCGTGAATCTAAACTATTTAAAACAATGAATTTCTCGACTTGCCTGTGTGAATTCTCATGTGGATTCGAAGCGTGTTCCGGCATGAGTAAAGGCCGTTGCAAAGCTCACACAACACAGTTTTGTTACCATTGGCAGAATGAGTACGCGAATGAGCCGTCAAAGTGGATTTGAGCGTGAAACTTTTATCACATATCCGAGAAAGAGAAAGGACGTTTCCCCGTGTGAGTTCTCATATGACGAACAAGAGCCGATTGTTTTCTAAACACACCAGTAAATAAAAATAATTAGAATTGCAAAGCCTTTGTCGATTACATATTCAACCCTTATTACTTGAAATTCTTGTTGCACTGAGTGAACTCTTTAAGGCTCTTCGAAATCTTGTCTATAACGTGTTGGCAACACCTCCTTGGGTCGAAGAAGTATCAGTAAATATAGCCGAGTCCTGATCTTTAAAGCTCGTTTCCACTGTAATAATTAATAAAGTAGATTAATTAAGAGTAGAAGCACAACTCCCAAGTGACGAATCTACTTTAAATGGAACGAGAGAAGTCAGCGGCGTACATAGTCTTCCTTGCACGACGTCGACCTTGAGTGATGCTTCCTCCTTTGGTCCCATGCAGCTAGGCATGGAATGCGATGGTGAGGAGGCGTCCGGTGTTACCGACGCTCCAGCCTACTCTGATCTTCCAACATTGTACGACAACCAAGTTCTGCCGCAAAGCTTTACTTTCCAGGATTGAAAACCCGTACGTTGGATCAAAGAGGCAGTTAATCTTCAACTATTTTATTTTTCCATTCGCAGGAATCTGAACTACTTACTGCACCAACGGAGGATTCTAAAAGAGAAGAAACCAAGTATGTACAGTATCCTCAAAAAAAATCCGAATGCGATTTTTTTTGTGGAAACCATCTAGCGGTTGGTGAAGTAAGTAAACATTGCAGAAGTTAAGAATTGTGCGGAATTTGCTGTCAAAACTCAAAAATGGAATGACGAATGGCGTCTGCTTCTATGATTCAGTTAAAAGTGGTTGCCTGTGCCTGTGCTCTGCCCCGGCTCCAAGCTAACGTGCCCCTGCCTAAACTTCACTTCCGCGGCTCTACGTTGAATGTGACTGTGTTGAATGTTACGTGATGAAGACAACAAATATTGCTTTGACTGTGATGCCAAAGGTTTCTTTTTAAATAACAACTTAAGTGATTTTTCTGTTGCTAAAAATTGTATTTATATCTAGGACCAAGATGGGCTTCATGGAATCTTGGAATTTTCTTATGTATCCGTTGTGCAGGATTTCATCGGAACTTGGGGGTGCACATATCTAGAGGTGTGATAATTAAAACTTGTAAAATGCCAAAGTTTCAAAGCTAAAGGTTTCGTTTGTTTAAACTCATAGTTAAATCAGTCAATTTAGACTCGTGGACCCCAGAACAAGTAGTTGTAAGTATTAACATTTTTTAAATTTTGTATCATTAGTGTAAGCATTAAATTGTATCTCAATTTGACACTATAGTAACACAAGTTTGATCTTTTTAGGCATTTCCTCATCGATGAGTCATTTATTTCTCAAACTACATTACAGTCCCTGCAGCAAATGGAAAAAAGCCGAGCAAGGGCAGTGTATGAAGCCAACCTTCCTGATACTTTTCGAATGCCTCAGACAGATTCAACCCTGGAGGGTTTCATAAGAGCAAAATATGAAGCTAAAAAACACATAGCCAAGTAATGCAATTGATTAACTGTTGATTTTATTCTAGTTTTCATTGGAACATCCATATTTTTTTTAGAGAATGGGTTTGTCCATCGACAGTGAAGGTGTCATGGGATGCCGAGATTGAAATGGAAATGAAAGGAAAAAAGGAAGCCAAACGCAAGACCAATGAAAGTCCTGCCACCACCCTCGAGTTTCCTCCTAGCCAACCGTCGTCACGCACTCCTCGGACTGCTGAATCGACGTCGACAATCAGTTCAACTTCCTCATCAGCGGTAAAAGAAGTTAATCTACCGGCTCCGATCGAAGTGCCATCCCTACCTGCACCTACCAAAACTAGCTCGGCCGCTCAAGACCTATTAGGATTAGGTAGATTTTACTTCTACTATGCATAATACGATTGACCACAGTAACGTAAAGTTAATTTTTTACAGATACGGCAATCAACAGCTCAACAGGGAATGATTTATTTGGTGGATTATTAACCAGCTGCCACTAATAATGGTAGTACTAACAATGTAATGGGAGGAGCCTCGAAAAATGCCGACGAAGACAGTTTTTTCAACCAGAAAACACCCAGTACAACGGAGAAACGCATATTGGACAAGAATTCATTATTACCCTGTATAACCAGGGCGGTGCAACCACTTCTACTGCTGTTCCACCCATGCAAAATATGTTTGCTTCTCAAGGTAGTGGAAAACATTTAAATATTTGGACGTTCCCGTTAAAAACAAAAAAATGTTTTCATTTACAGGAGTTTATTGGACTCCTCAACCGTCATACATACCCAATCCTTCAATGAATCAATCGGCATTTGGATCGTCTCCGTCAATGAATCAAACAAACTGCATGATGGCTCTACGCTGTTGGATGATGCGGATCGCCGCCGGCCTCATTCAAATTGAAAACGTCGGACCCGTCGGCCTATCCGTTTTTATTTATTCGGAGTGACAGCGTCGGCGCCGCTGGATCATCTCCGTTCAACACGCCGGATATTAAGTCGAGTTCGCTGAGGAAATTCAACTGGAACAGCAGCAGCCGCAGCTCGTCGGCCGACCGGATCGGCTCCATCGATTTGTCATCCGCACCGCAGACTCCGCTCTCACCTGATCCACCGTCACCTGTCGTCATGCGTCAACCATCCGCATCGTCGATGCCGTTGGAGGAGCGACAGACGAGTTTTGATTTGGGATCCTTCGGCCGTCTTGTTCACGCCGGCCGAAACGTTGCAGATCGCCATCCACAAGGCGGCAATTAAAGCCTAGCTGAGTCGCCAAATGTCGGGGCGAAACATTGGCGATCCTTCGTCGCCATCGTTGGCTCCTTAATCGCCAGGGGCCAACAAGAAAACTCATCCGCTGGATGGAGCCATTAAGCCTGAAAAGGCCAATCCGCTGGTGGAAGCCGTCCAGAAGAATCCGCCTCAACTTATCCGGGCTAAAACGTCGCCCAAATTGACTCCACCTGCATCCGCTTTCAACTTTAAATCCGCACCCATCGTGTCTCCTCCTTCTCCTCCGGTTACCAATCTGCCGGAAGCCCCTCTAAAGAAAGCAGCCGATCCGCCAGCGGCGCTAGTCGAGTCGGAATCCAGCGACAAGTCCAGTTCAGTTCCTTCCGTCGAACCGGCGGAGGCTCAGACAATTCCGCCTCTATTAAATCCAGCGATTCAAAAGGAATTGCAAAAGGCGGAGCAATACATCAAGGCGGCCATGGCTCCTATTCCCAGCTGGAAGGAGCGGGCCCGTCGCAGCAACACTGTGGATTTCTCTTCCGGCCCTGGATCGTCTTGGCGACCGGTCCAGGCTCCATCGCAGATGACAATCAAGACGGAAAACGACCACAATCTCTTCCAGAAGAACGCCGAGTCACATTCTACCGGATTGGGCCGTTCTCTGCCTTCCGATCCTTCCGGCGGAGGCATGTGGACCAACAAATTTCAAACATCCGCTCTTCGTTCGAGTCGCGACCGAATTCGACGGCCACAACTCCGACGCAGAGCCGCAGCCGCCGGTCGAGTGCGGATGACAATCAAGCCCAGGTCCCATCCATCACAGCCGGTCTTCATTTACAGTTCCAGATTAAACCGGAATCGGAGAAGTCGACCACGCCCCAATCGCCAGTGATTCCTCCCAAAACGAAGAAACCTTTAGCTATCCAGCCGGAAGTGAAACAATCGCCGTAACTGGCTCAGAAACAATTCAAACCTTCTCTGCCGGAAGTGAAACAACAGCCACCACCCAAACCAATCAAACCGATTGAAGAGCCGGCGAAACCTTCCACTAGCAAATTGCCTCCGCCGGAAGGCATCAGATAATATGCGGATGATCCCAACTGCATTGCCGCAGGCCAGTCAGATCAACGGAGCCGTCAGAAGTTCTTCCGTCGGAGGGACATCCGCACTGTCTCCACTGGTCATTCGGAAGCGGATTCTGTTGCCGCTCTACGTCATTCTGCCCAAGCCCTACACCAGTCTCCCTACTGTCAGATTTGCAATATAATATCATATTTCTATACATAGTATTTTGTACTGTTTGTTTCTGAAATAAAAAGATATTTAAAACAAAATTTTCGTTTCATGACTTTTTGTATTTCAATACTTTGTCCAATGCCCTTCATTTTCAACAACAAGACGAAGACGGTTGATCATGGAAAGAGCAAGTTTTCGCCAATAGTTTGCATTGTTTCTGTAACCCTCCCAAATAGAATTTGCCCTCTCAAAAACTTCGTCGTCAGTACGGGGTCGAAAAAACTCGCAGTCTTTAACGATGTCACCCCAAACGTTCTCGATCGGGTTGAGATCTGCCCCCTTAGCCGGCCAGGGAAGAACATCTAATTCTGGATGATCTTCAAACCAATGCTTGATGATATTGGCTCCATGAATGGGAGACTTATCGTGGACAAACGGAATGCGCATCCCTTCTGGAAATCTAAGATGAACTGAAGGAAGTAAGGTGTCTCCCAGGATTTCCAGATATTTTTCAGAGTTGAATTTTCCGTGAATGCGGACGAAATCGCCGGCCCCCCTTGCGGAAAACCATGCCCAGACGGGAACAGATTTTCTTCCACTCCGGTCTTTTATCTGGACGTGGTTTTTGTCGAAACGGGTCCCATCAAGCCGGTAAACAAACACTCGTCCACACTCGTCCGATCTAACATGAATTTGCTATTAGATTCAGATTATGTATTATAAATAAATGTATCTTAACATTACCCAAAGGTTTTTTCGTCCGTGAAAATTGCATTTTCCCAATACGCTTCGGGTGCGTTCGCAAAATGGAACGCAAACTCTAAGCGCAAATTTGCGTGCTGTGGCGTTAAAAATAATTTACGCGCAGCACGCCTGGGATGAATATTCCTTTTTTTAAGAACACTTATGATCGTGTTTGGTGACACAACAACACCGACGACATCTACGACATTTAAACAATGTTAATTATATTTCATGCGATCATATAACATTAAACTTGCCTGCGATTTCTTGCGCTGTTGTGATAGGTTTTGCAGCGACCGCCTGAACGATATTTTCTTCATCTGCAGGTGTCAATTTTCTGGGTCTACCGGAACCCCTTTGCCTAATTATTTCCCCTGTTTCGCGATAACGTGTTTGCCATAAAGATACGGTACTACACGATATTCCCATACGCTCACTTATAAAAGAAACGGTTCTACCACATTCCGTAAACGCAATAATACTTGCGCGTTCCTGATCGTTTAAATGTTTTCGGCCACGATCAGCACGAAACATGGTGACGAATGAAATACCTGTTAAATACTAACTTTAGCCGATATTTTTCTAACGACTGAACGACCCCCCCACCCCCCTTGCTCCATTTCTATACGACCTTGATGCGAGCAATATTGGGATAGGTAAAGTCAGGTTATTTTACGGGGTATGGGTGAGTAAACTATGGCCTAGCTATATGTATGACCTTCGTTAGTTAATTCTTATAACATTATTTTGATTGAGTGGCCTTGGCCACGTCCGGTGCAAAAATATACTTAGAAACTATACCATTTCTGACTTGTAAACGCATATTATTTTCTTTTCTATTTTCAACCCCCATACCCTTTGTGACGGTAGAAAAAGGGTGTGAGAACACGGTAGACTATAAAAAGGTGAAACTCGTCGTGAGTCCCATCACCATTCTTGAACATGTCACAACAACAGTTGTTCGCCGTGCAGTTTGCATCATCATCTTTTTCTTTCTGGAAAAATTGTATTTTCATCGATGACCATAGATTTGGGTATTTGTAAATTTGATTTGTGTGATTCGGTTATTGATTTGATTTTATAATATTTTTTAAATTTCAGATTGAATGCAGCAGGAGATTTAATTTCAATTCCAATGCGCTATTCCCGTCAAAGATCGGTGCTGGTTACCGGGTGCGTGTCATACGATTGCCCACGAGAGATCCACCACGTTGAAGAACCTCGCAGCATCAACCAGTATTTGGGTGTTTTGCAAAACGTTGCTGCTGTCGGGAGAACCATCGTCCATTTCAGGAGTCCCATTCATTCATCCAAAAGAGTGAAAACATGGATTGCATCCCAGGACATGTCAAGCATATTGTGGCCAACGCAAAGTACGGAAATCATGCCAATGACATCCATTTGGCGGAATTTCATCAAAGAATTCAACATGACCAATCCGGGGATAGGTAATTTCAATGAATTGTGGGGCGAAATTGAATCGTCCTGGTTATCTTTCGTGGAAAATGAATATTATGTATTGTCTGCCACTGTAGGATATTTATGGCTTGATTTAAGCAATATAGTGGAAGAATACAATGCAAACAAATGAATTGAACTGTGTGTTTTGGTAGAATTCGGAGATTCCATTAAGAGAGAGCAACAACAGACAAGAGCCAAAAATGATTTACAGTCTTCTTATTAATAATAAAGCAAACATTACACAAAAAATATTACAATAAAAAGAAATATTGTTGTAGGAAGGGGCAGATTGTTTAAGGGATGAGGCTGAATGACGTAGGCTGGGGCACTGTTCAGTAGACTGGGACTAGGTGCAGTAGCACCGCGACAGCGTAGAGCCATCATGCAGTTTGTTTGATTCATTGACGGAGACGATCCAAATGCCGATTGATTCATTGAAGGATTGGGTATGTATGACGGTTGAGGAGTCGAATAAACTCCTGAAAATGAAAAGAGTTTTTTGTTTTGAATGGGAACGTCGAAATATTTCAATGTTTTCCACTACCTTAAGAAGCAAATATATTTTGCATAGGTGGAACAGCAACAGAAGTGGTTGCACCGCCCTGGTTATACAGGGTAATAATGAATTCTGGTCCAATATGCGTTTCTCCGTTGTACTGGGTGTTTTCTGGTTGAAAAAACTGTCTTCGTCGGCATTTTTCGAGGCTCCTCCCATTACATTGTTAGTACTACCATTATTAGTGGCAGCTGGTTAATAATCCACCAAATAAATCATTCCCTGTTGAGCTGTTGATTGCCGTATCTGTAAAAAATTAACTTTACGTTACTGTGGTCAATCGTATTATGCATAGTAGAAGTAAAATCTACCTAATCCTAATAGGTCTTGAGCGGCCGAGCTAGTTTTGGTAGGTGCAGGTAGGGATGGCACTTCGATCGGAGCCGGTAGATTAACTTCTTTTACCGCTGATGAGGAAGTTGAACTGATTGTCGACGTCGATTCAGCAGTCCGAGGAGTGCGTGACGACGGTTGGCTAGGAGGAAACTCGAGGGTGGTGGCAGGACTTTCATTGGTCTTGCGTTTGGCTTCCTTTTTTCCTTTCATTTCCATTTCAATCTCGGCATCCCATGACACCTTCACTGTCGGTGGACAAACCCATTCTCTAAAAAAAATATGGATGTTCCAATGAAAACTAGAATAAAATCAACAGTTAATCAATTGCATTACTTGGCTATGTGTTTTTTAGCTTCATATTTTGCTCTTATGAAACCCTCCAGGGTTGAATCTGTCTGTGGCATTCGAAAAGTATCAGGAAGGTTGGCTTCATACACTGCCCTTGCTCGGCTTTTTTCCATTTGCTGCAGGGACTGTAATGTAGTTTGAGAAATAAATGACTCATCGATGAGGAAATGCCTAAAAAGATCAAACTTGTGTTACTATAGTGTCAAATTGAGATACAATTTAATGCTTACACTAATGATACAAAATTTAAAAAATGTTAATACTTACAACTACTTGTTCTGGGGTCCACGAGTCTAAATTGACTGATTTAACTATGAGTTTAAACAAACGAAACCTTTAGCTTTGAAACTTTGGCATTTTACAAGTTTTAATTATCACACCTCTAGATATGTGCACCCCCAAGTTCCGATGAAATCCTGCACAACGGATACATAAGAAAATTCCAAGATTCCATGAAGCCCATCTTGGTCCTAGATATAAATACAATTTTTAGCAACAGAAAAATCACTTAAGTTGTTATTTAAAAAGAAACCTTTGGCATCACAGTCAAAGCAATATTTGTTGTCTTCATCACGTAACATTCAACACAGTCACATTCAACGTAGAGCCGCGGAAGTGAAGTTTAGGCAGGGGCACGTTAGCTTGGAGCCGGGGCAGAGCACAGGCACAGGCAACCACTTTTAACTGAATCATAGAAGCAGACGCCATTCGTCATTCCATTTTTGAGTTTTGACAGCAAATTCCGCACAATTCTTAACTTCTGCAATGTTTACTTACTTCACCAACCGCTAGATGGTTTCCACAAAAAAAATCGCATTCGGATTTTTTTTGAGGATACTGTACATACTTGGTTTCTTCTCTTTTAGAATCCTCCGTTGGTGCAGTAAGTAGTTCAGATTCCTGCGAATGGAAAAATAAAATAGTTGAAGATTAACTGCCTCTTTGATCCAACGTACGGGTTTTCAATCCTGGAAAGTAAAGCTTTGCGGCAGAACTTGGTTGTCGTACAATGTTGGAAGATCAGAGTAGGCTGGAGCGTCGGTAACACCGGACGCCTCCTCACCATCGCATTCCATGCCTAGCTGCATGGGACCAAAGGAGGAAGCATCACTCAAGGTCGACGTCGTGCAAGGAAGACTATGTACGCCGCTGACTTCTCTCGTTCCATTTAAAGTAGATTCGTCACTTGGGAGTTGTGCTGCTATCAGCTGGCATGTTGCTTGGCTCGTAATTCAACTAGAAAATCAAACCAACATGAAATTCAATTATTTGAAAGCTATCGACATTTTAAAATAATTACCAAATCCCAGTGTGATTCGGTTTGGGTTTCAGACATTGGTGGCAATGTTGTTGAATTTTCGAGCGCCTCCGCGTCAATGGAAACTTCAGGAAGTTCTGAAGAGGGCTGCGCTTGTTGCTGCAAACAATAAAAAAAAAATCGATTAGCTTGTAACTGTAAATGAACCCATTTGCGAGTTGCTTTACCATATGGTTGACTTCGTTTGTGTGGGTCCCTACGTGCTTTTTACATACCGAATAAGTCTTGAAGGACTTTTGGCAGTAAGGACATATAAAAGGCCGGGAATCACTATGGCTTGCTTTATGTTGATTCCGTGTACCCCGCGTAGTAAAACAGCTATTGGTTGCATTCCGAGAATTGAAAGTTGGGGGCAGACGTTCTTTCGTGCGTTAGATGGGGAGCTTTGAGAACCCACTTGGAAACAAAATTCCTATGATAGATTAATAAATAAATTTTATGAAGCAGTTATTTTTAACACAATTTTGTTTAACAACAAAAAGAAACTAACCGGAGGCAGATGTTGCAAGTGGAAGGTTTCAATCCCGAATGAGTTTGTATGTGTTGGTTGAGAATTTGAGATGAGCAGATTTCTTGAAAGCAGCGCCACACAGCAAACATTTAAAAGGACGGATTTGTCGCGTGCCGTTTTTCTCCTCTGATCTACTGAACAGCTGGGCATTCACCGGTTGTCTCGGGAGGATTCCTAATAGGATAAACATTAATTGTTTAACACGCCAACTGGTTTGCAGCTTTGCAATGAATTCATTACCCGACTCGGTTAGTTCTAATGGTTCAGCTAGCGTCTCAGATTTATTTGCACCCGTTTTTAAGCTACCGTTCGCTATTCGAGGCTCAAATTCCGATGTGAGAGCAGTCTTAGTTATGCTTTTGGTAGATCGCTGGTGAGCCTGAAGATGTACTTTTAAATAACTCCGATGTCGGAATTGCTTGCCACAGAACTGACAGCAATAAGGTCGCTGCCCAGTATGGAGCCTAATTTAGTCATGTGTAATACAATATTATTCAGACTGCAGACGTAAACCGACTATGATTTACTGGAACTCACCTTTGATGAAGAACAAGGCTTGCCTGACTGGCCAACTTTTTACAACAGACAGGGCACTCAAACGCCTTGGTCCCATTGTGCGAATTCAAGTGAGACATCAAAGTGGATTTGAGACGGAACGTTTTGTGACAAACAGGGCACTGCTGAGACAAAATTTGGTTATTAGGAACATCGGTATTGAATGTACACTCATCAAAGAAAATACCTTATGGCATAATGGAGTTGTGAATACAAAGGTGACGAACATCCAGAAGAACTGCAGAAGGAAGATCATACCAGACTTTCAAGCAGCGTAGAACATGAGCAGCTCCATCACTCATTGCACACGTAATTTCACCGCTTTCCTAAAACACAAACAACAAATTACAAATTAGTTTGTATTCTCAATAGTAGAAGCATTACTAAATACTTACTTCTGTATTGCTGGCTGTTGACAGAAAATGAAGCTTTGGTAGCTTCAAGGGCCAAGGCTTGTTGTAGACTCTGCACCAGTGTTGATACTGTCACGTACAAGGTGACAGAGACTTGTATGGGCTTGACGACTGGAATTAAATGGAATTAAATGCAAACGTTTTACGACTTAACCTATGTCTTTCTTAGAATAGCATGTAAGGTGACCCTAGACGAAACCCCTACGTATCCTGACGATTCCTTGGCGGAGTGGGGTCACCCCTAAATTTCCCTATATATATCTAACCCCGAGTTCTTCTATTGATTATTATTCTCCCAGACTTCTTACTGTGTTGGTGTAAATGGTGAAGGGCACTGTCGTCTTAGTGAATTAGAGCTTAGATTAGATTAGAGACGACAGTGAAGGTGTTTCTCTGAGACTGAGCCAGTGTTATAGACAAGCCAGCTCCGTGAACTACTTTTATTGATCGGCCGTGTCAACGTGAATCCCGTATAACCTGCCCGCGACAATACATCAGGACAAGAACTTTTGCCGGGGGTAAAAGAAAAACACACACAAGATTGAAAGTTACAACTTAAGCCAATGATATGCATTCACATTTTATAATGAAATACCTTTTTTTAAGCAGAATTCCTCCAACAGTTCTTCTATCTGAATAAAATATGACATTTCAGATGGAAACTTAGTTGATTAATAGCCAGCCATAAATTGTTGAGCTTTGTTTTGTTTTTTGTTGTTGAGCCTTGTTTTGTGATTTGTATTTCACTGTTTTATTTCACTGTTTTGTTTATAATATTCCAATTACAAGGCCGCGTTAGAGTTCGTCGGCCCTGAATTATCGATTGACGTCAGAACCACCTGTCGGGAGAACAATTAACTAAAAAAAGGTGATTATTTTTTACATTTAAATCACACACACCCCTTTATCTCAATCGAACCGGGATCACGACGTTGCCTTGTAATAACATCCCCTCTACAAGACGGTCGCGATTTGCATAACGTCACGAAAACCCCCGCAAATCGTATAAAACCTTAATGGACCCCCCCAGAAAAAAATCGTTTCCCTATCTCTCCGAGAGGAACAGCGCCACCTCCCAGAGAGAAATCGAGTGAAAAACCCCGAAACAGCCATCGAGCCGTAGGAAAAACCGTCGTCCCCCCGTCCTGAGTGGGAGGTGGGTGGGAGTGGGTGGGGTGGGGTGGGGTGGGGTGGGGTGGGAAATGAAGGTAACGTATGGTTAGTCGTTTGGCGATAGAATCCCTATCGGGAAATTGATCATCTTGATTTTAATAAATTTTTTGATCAAGTAAAATTTCTATTCCCTTTTTTTTAACAGTAAGTCATCAACCAAGAAGTTGAGGAGGAACATTTTAAAAATGTTTGATCATACTCATTTTGAAGCTCTGGGTCATCTCTCTCTTCTTCCCTTGTCCTCTCCACAGTCACCAAGATCTTTTGGCGGTCGTGAAGAGTTACCACCGATCTTCCACTTCCATTTACCTCCGAAAGTTTTATAAGTGTAATTTTTCAAAAGTTAGAAATTTAAATTTTCTAAATGACTTGATCGAGATTCGAACCCCGAACCATACGAGTGGCAGCCCGGGTTACTAGCCATTAGACCAACATTGACATAAGTTCTGAGGGAAAGCGTGGTCCTGTTGTTGTGTACACCAAACAATGTAACGAAAGACGAAGTAAAGCTATGGTAATATCGCTAGCGACGCTACCATCGGTATCGATTTCGGAACCGATCATAAAACACTTAGGTTATATGCCTGAATTAAGATTTTTTCAGTGGTGGTTTAATCTAACTGCTATAAGACCACATCCATTTCTTTATAGTTTATATGTAACTAATAATTTTTCCAATTCCATGTTACTATAGTAATAAATGTTGCTAAAACTTAATCTAAACATAAAGTGCGACGTGGGGTGGCGGGGCGAAGCCTCCGCCACACCTAAGTCGCACCACTCATAATATTAACAGATTATTAGTCAATTAGTTATAAAGAATCAATTATGAAAGAGAATAAAGGGAAACAGAATTTTCCAAGCGTTATAGTATGTATTATTCTACCATAACCTTTATTTTCTGTCTCTTTAACGTTTAAAAAAATTACCGAAGGATATTACCGAAGGAATCTTGTTTAATCAATCAAATGTTACAAATAGTATAAAATTGCACTCAATGTTTGAAATTTTTCTTTGTTGTGTAATGCGTTCTCTCTCCTTTTTAAACCGAACTATTGAATAATATTTGATAAAACTGAAACAAATGATTTCAACTCAAAATATGAAACATTCTAGAGCGGACGTAAAATTAGAAATGAAGGAAAAAAGAGGACATGGCTAAATGGGATTCATTTTGGAAAGCCGGAAAGTTAATAAATAGGCAATAGCTTTGAATAGGCCTATAAAAAAAATAATGCCTTGAAATAAAGAACTATTGTTAATTAAATACAATGTATTAAATATATAAGTATAATGAAATCGGATGATATACGCGCAATAACTCTGAATGCGAGCTTCGATTTTGTGCGTGGGAAAATAAATAATTTGGAATCTCACGTCTGTACAAATACGCGCAGAATTGCTAAAGGGGATTGGGTGGGTGTGTAAGTGATTGTTGACAAACACCCCAGGGAATACTTTTCGAGATTGTGAACTGGTGGAGTCATTTGCTAGAGTTATTATTGTTAGTTATCATATCATTGTTAGTTATTATACACCCATCAGGAACCAGGTGAAAATATGAATTTTGAGGACAGTCAGGACTCAATTCGGACGGGTGTGACTAAAATGAACGTGCGCGCATATTCAAAAGTAAAAACGCTCTTGGCGCGCATATCCCTTTTCCCACTTCGCGCGCATTATAGTGTTGAGGCGCGCATTTTCCTATTGCCATGTGCGCATTTTAGTGTTTTAACGCGCATTTTCCCTTCGTCCTGCGCGCATTTTAGTGTGGTCGCGCGCAAAATTCCGGAAAATTTTGACGCGCATTTTAGTTTTTTACGCGCACGCGCATATTAGTAGCCGCGCAACGCGAAGGCGCGCACGCGCATTTTAGTCACACCCTAAAATACTATCTATTTAATACATTGTAATTTTAAGTAATTAAAAACAGCCCGTAAATGGAATGGACAATTGAAGCTGTCAGCAGCATATTATAGGCTACCAATACACACGAAAGAATGGTCCACCAATAAAATTTTTGCCAGTGAATTCATGAATTCAATGTACTGATTTGGTTAAAAATAGTAGTATGTATGTGATTTCTATCAGTATTTATTACTACTGTTCTTGCATACATTTTAATTTCATATTTTTCTTATATAGTCAAATGAAAAAATGGTCTGGAATGGATACCCCATCACAAGGAAGCTGAGGCTCATATTTACAGCTTATCTTCTGGTTATTTGACCCAGTTATTATAATGTGTAATGCAGGAATTATTTTCATGAATATAGCACTTTTAAAATTTTAAAAAAAAGTGTCGTTAACCAATAACTCCCGCAGGCTACCGCCAAAATGAATAAAATTTATACTTCCTACCCAACTTTTCACGCTGAATCCGAATATGAAGTCAGAAAAAGTCTAATTTGTTTGCGCGTATCTGTAATCAACGGTGAATAAGTTTTCACTTTCATGATGATGTTTTCGTGCGCTAGTATTACGCTACTAGTTTCTCGTTTTGATTTATTTTTCTAAAATATCACCCAAGCTAAAACCCCATACGACAGCAATAGCAAAGATGCGCTTTCGAAAGTTAAACGGTCATTTTAAAGAAGCGGACAGGCAGGCGGGAAATTCCAAGTGATTGACTTATATTTATTGACCATCATCTTTTGCATTACATCACAAGAGATAAAAATGTAGATGTCGGTACTGGAGCAGGTTGATTATGCGGAACCTTATCACGAATACCGAATCCGCCACGAACAGATGCATACGCAATGTTTTCCAAGACATCTGAAAATCGGGAGGTAGTTGCGGCTCAACTAGTTCATCTCTTTGCCCGGAATGCGCCTGAATGGTAAGCGGAAGTCAGGCTTGTTCCGAGGCTTGTTCCTTATTGAGAATAGTTTTCTGAGTTAATCCGAATTAATCAAATAAGAACAAGAGCAAGATGATATTTTCATTTTAAAAGTGCTATATTCATGAAAATAATTCCTGCATTACACATTATAATAACTGGGTCAAATAACCAGAAGATAAGCTGTAAATATGAGCATCAGCTTCCTTGTGATGGGGTATCCATTCCAGACCATTTTTTTCATTTGACTATATAAGAAAAATATGAAATTAAAATGTATGCAAGAACAGTAGTAATAAATACTGATAGAAATCACATACATACTACTATTTTTAACCAAATCAGTACATTGAATTCATGAATTCACTGGCAAAAGTTTTATTGGTGGACCATTCTTTCGTGTGTATTGGTAGCCTATACCCTGCTAGCACAAGATATCCATGGGATATCCTATGTTAGTCCCTTCATCCAAGGGACGTCTCGCCCTTTTGGGAACAACTAGGGATATCCATAGGATAATTTTTTTTGGTCGTCAAATAGACGTCCAATTTTTACGTCCTAAGGACGGAAAAGTTGGACGCATTTAGGACAATAAATATTGAATGTCCTGTTGACATCCATCTACCTTCCCAGTTCCCACCGTATATAATCCATACATGATGAAGTCTATAAATATCATATTGGAGATGAGCGGTGTTATAAAACATTATTTAAACTTAATTATCTGTAAATCTACGATATGATTTCTTTGTAATTTTAAAAAATACATCAATTTTTGTAAATATTATATTGAAATAAAATCTTCGCTTTATTCCATATTTAATATTCTCTTCTCCTTAAAATTTTGTTGCAATAATTCAATCTAAAACTTTATTACTAAGTACAAATATAAAAACTAGGTTATCATTCTATTCTATGCACAATTGAAATAAGTAAATATGCCACATCAGATGAAGACGTGGCAAAGAAATAAAAATGCAGCAGCAGCGGTGAAAGAAGTAGTTGGATGGGTGAACCGACTCACCCGCACCAATTTCTTTTCTTCAATCCCCAAAATTTTCTTTCCCTACTATGTCCTGTGGTGACGTCCATTGACTGTCCACGGTGGGACATCCTTGGGCGCGACATTTGGATGTCCCGCGTACGGACTCAGGATGGACCGATGGGATATCCCATCGTCCGGAAAGGACACACACAGTCCGTCCTGGCAACGTAAAATTGCTAGCAGGGTAATATGCTGACAGCTTCAATTGTCCATTCCATTTACGGGCTGTTTTTAATTACTTAAAATTACAATGTATTAACTAGATAGTATTTTAAATCTCTGACTTCTCATACTTACAATACTGCTGTGAAGAAATGTGTGCTAAGAGCTGTAAGTTCCTTTGTATTCCTTGATATTACTCGTGAATTCAACAAGGCCTTGGTGTGGTCTTCTTCGTAGGATTATTTATCCTTCCTTGACTTGTCCTGTAAGAAAAGTATTAATGTAGCAATTTAAACAATAAAAGAATTATGTAATACTTGCAATACAGGTAGTAAACAGGATAAAACAACTCTCTAAAATTCCAAACATTCTGTTTGGGCTGCAACAGTCTCAAAGTCTGTATGTATCTATTTTGACATTTTCTGAACCCACTCCTTCAGGATTATGATGATTGTTTTGATTACTTACAAATACCATTAAGACAATCTAACTCAAACTGATTTTAAACTAGAAAAAAGAACTTCAAATGGAACACAAAATTCACTTGATGATGATGATATTTGTTTTAACAGTGCCACCGAGGGGGGCTGCTAAAGCGCAGTCCACGTCTTCGGATTACGGGCAAGTAAGAACGAGCCCTTTGCGCACCGAACGATTGATTGAGATCTTCTTGTAGATTCACATGACATAGTCAAAAGACTATGAAAAAGAGTAAACACATAGATAGTTGGGGGGGGGGGAGGGAGGAAGGGTGGATTGGAATTTAAATTCGACTAATTAGGCCAGACTGAGTTAGAAATTTTACTACGCCGTCTCTGATTTTAAATTGACTATTAGAAGGAATGTTTTCACAAATGCCAATAAGGACTGGGAGGACAAAATCAAGTTTGAGACCGGATACGAGAGATCTTAGGGGCTCCTGAGAGATTTCACAAGTTGGACATACGGTAAGAACGTGATTAGAGTCTTCTAAATTGGGGCAACCATTGGGGCAAAAACCATCATTGTCCCCGTCAAAATGTCTCAACGTTTTATTTAGGCGATTTCGACTGCTCCTGAGCCTGTGAAGGACTCTCGAAATAACTCTCGACTTGTGGACCTGCCATGGTCTAAACCCCATACGACACCTCGATGAGGGAAGGAGAGTAGGGCAGGCCAATCTAAGGGAACGGCTGAGGTTAGAAATTATCGCAGAGTGGATAACGTTCAAAAATTCTGATGTTGAAGGCGTGATTGATAAAACCGGGCTAGCGGGATCAGACAAGCATTGAGTAGCGAGCTCATCGGCGCGTTCATTACCAGGGATGGTTACGTGGCTCGGTATCCAAATAAAGTTAGTACGGGTGCCTGAACTCAAAAGGTTAGATACAATCTGACGGATGTCTTTAATTAGGTGATGGGAATCGACACGCTGATTATGGATAGCCATAACACTTGCAAGGGAGTCGCTGAAAATATTAATTACTGCAATTTCAAGGTTATAGATATAGTCTAGTGCTTGTCTAATCGCCGCGAGCTCGGCCGAGAAAATGCTCCTGTTATCGGGGAGTTTCCAAGCTTTATTTACATCACGGGAAGGGATGGTAAACGCACAGGCAGCACGGTTGTCTCTCAAGGCTCCATCCGTGAACACATTTATAGTATTCGCTGGTTGGGACTCGTAAAGTTCCAAGAAAGTGGCCCGGGCCAGACCCGGATTTTGTAAGGACATCTTTTTCGTGATGGGAAATTTAGAAAACTCGGAGTGGGGTGATTGCCACGGCGGGGGCGGGAGAGGCCTAACAGTTGACGCGCTTTTATTGAAGATGTTGAGATTGTCGATTAAGTTAAGATTTTTACAGAGGGGGACGATAGCCGGGGTACTACGAGGTTTCCATTTAATATTTCCGTACACAATAGAGCTGGCCGTGTGGTAGGTCATGTTAAACGGTTTGGCGTTAAGGTTCAGCAAGTAATTGATCGCCAGCGATTTCCACCGGAAATCGATAGGTTCAATGTTAAGTTCCCAATTCAAAAGAGCAACTGCAGTGGATTTAAAGGCGCCGATAATAGATCTCATTGCAGTATTCTGGAGCACTTCAAATGAGTAAGTCTGGGATTTAGAGAGAGACGATAAGATTACAGCGCCATATTCAAGTCTACTTCGAATAAGAGATTTATAAAGGCGGACTAGAGACCTGAAATTGAGGCCGATCTTACCTCTCGCAAGAATTTTAATGGCATTCAGATTACGAGACGCCTTGGCGAGCGTAATGCTGACATGCGCGTTCCAGTTAAGTTTTTTATCAAAATGGACTCCAAGAAATTTAAAAGTGGTTTCAATGGGAAAAGGCAGATTGTTTAGGGTTAAGGTTAGATCCTGATTCATAGAGCGTCTTCTCGAGAAAATGAGAAGGACACATTTGTCAATTGAAAAGACTAGGCACCAATCTGTGGCCCAGAGGCCAATACGATTAAGATACGGTTGCAACACCTCGGCCGCCCGCACGTTAGAGTTTGACGACGTATGAAGCTCAATATCGTCTGCAAAGAGCGCTGTGTGGCACAGAGGAGCTGGAATCGGGAAATCGTACATGTAGGCTAGCCAAAGTGTGGGACTGAGAACTCCACCTTGGGGGACACCACGCTTGAGGGCTGCCGGTGAAGATAGCTTGTTATTAATTCTTACGGTAAAGGAGCGGTTAGTAAGAAAGTGTTTGAGCCAATTCAATATAGAACCAGAAATTTTTAATTTAGATAATTTGTACAAGAGGGCTGGGATCCAGACTGAATCATACGCCTTGGAAATGTCCAGAAAAACTGCATCAGTATTCTGGCCTTTATTAAAGCTTTCCTTTATGTGGGATTCGAGTCTGACTATATGGTCGAACGTGGAAAAACCTGGTCGGAAGCCAGCTTGGAATTTCGGGATACAATTGAAGTGTTCAAAGTGCCATTGGAGCCGAAATTTTATAACGCGTTCAAACACTTTAGCCACACACGACGTAAGGGAAATCGGGCAGTACGAATTGACGTCTTTGGGAGGCTTACCTGGTTTAAGGAGAGGGACAACGATAGCGGTTTTCCAATGATTTGAACTGAAGCCGGATACGAAAAACAGATTAAATAAATGTAAAAGGGACCTGCGGTTAACTGGACTGAGCTGTTTGAGCATTTCATTATGGATCCGATCGGGGCCTAACGCTCTACTTTTTAGGTTCTGAAGGCCCGACGACAGTTCAGACAAGGTTATTTTACTGTTAAGGGGGTTCGGAACCTCGGAGGAAATAGCGGCATCTGCTTTACTAGTAAAAAATTTCTCCTTGTCCGCAGCTCCTGCGCAGGAGGGGGGCGTAGAGGTATGGGCCGACAATGTGTGTAAAAACAGTTCCGCTTTCTCCTGAATGGAAATCATAGGTGCGCCCGAAGAATCAACTACTGGGTAATTGGAAGAGGGTGACGGAGCTGAACCGATCATTTTATTAGTGAAGCGCCAGATATCATTTGATTTGCTTGCATCCAGGGCTGTAATAAATTTATTCCACGAATCAGACTTGGCTTTGGCTATGGCCTTTTTTTTCAAAGCATCTAACCGGTTCAGCTCGATTTTGTTTACAATACAAGGAGATTTTAGCCAGCGTAGCTTGGCGCGCCTAGCTACGGCAATCGATTTTTTAATTTCCGCTGACCACCAGGGCCTACTTGGTTCCCTAGCTTGGTTATTCCTGGGGGAAAATTTAAACGTCGCGTTACTAGCATTCATAATGGAATCATACCACGTTTGGTATGCTACGACCGGGTCGGACAAAGAAGAAAAATTTGAGTTAGTAAGGTTGCTTTCAATAAGGTTATTCCACCCTAACCACTTGTTGGGGTCAAACTTCCAGGTAGACGGAAGGTCGGAAATGAAATCCATTTTCATATTTAGAGAAATACGGATGGGGACGTGATCGCTGTCCCATGTAGTTGGACCAAGAGAGATTTGCCCCCTTCGACAAATGCCCCCCTGACTTTTCTCCAATTGCCCCCCGACTTTCGCCCCCTAAAAATAAATGCCCCCCGTAACTAATGCCCCCCTAACTAAAGCCCCCCTTAAATAAAAACAACTGACCCCTCTGTCAAAAATTCATGTATTTGGTCACTCAATAAAGAAACAACATTTAAAAAAGAACGAAACGGAAATAAAAAATTAACAATAACGGCGGGGTACCCTAGTAGCCCGACGTGGGCGACCGGTAGATAATACAAGGTTTGGAGAGGCAGAATTATCAACAGGAGGAACAAAATCAGGTTCGATAGGAGCCACGACTGCAAGAGCTCCAGAAGTTGTAGACGGAAAATCAGAAGAATCATCCATTGAAGTAGGATCACTAATCTCTGCTGCAACTGGAGGTGCCCGTAGTGTTCCAGCCAAAAAGCGTCTCCTAGGTTGAATGGTTTCCCTTACAGGCGAATCAGCTCTGTTGCGACTTCTCAGCTGAAAATAATGTTAAAAGTAAAAAAAAAAAATCAAAAATGATGTTTTTGATTTATGCATTTACGTCTGGCTCAGTAAGATTCCGTGATTTTCTTAGGAATTCCCGCATGGATATTACTCCTTCAATGAAGTCCTTCTCATTTTTGGCGATTGTGTCATTTCTCTTACGCTGTGCCAGAGGCTGGCTTCGAGTTGTTCGAATGCTTTGTGATTCGGCTAAGTAATCGCGAGCTTTGGAATCTTCTGCTTCCAGTGTTTTGCATTTGTCAAAAAATTACGTATTTTTAAAATAAATTACTTTTATTTTAAAATACTGTATTTTAAAAATACAATTCTGAGTGTTTTTCTAAAATGCAAATTAAAATAAAATAAAATACCAAATAAAATACAGTATTTTAATAATTAAAGAAAAGGTGTAAAATACAAATAAAATACAAATAAAATACAAATAAAATACAGATAAGTCAGTTTTAATTTCGTCACTGTTTATTCTATCAATTCAGTATTGATCGATGTAGGCTGAATTTATACGATTCAACAATCAAACAATTTTGAATTGTGTTTGAGAAAAAGTAATTGTTGAAACAAGAAAGATTTTGTTCGAGATTCGAGACTTCTTTGCTGTGAGTGTGAGGATGTACTAGCAGTACTAAACGCTCTCTCAATACGCAGCATGAGCATCTCTTGCAACAAGACACAAAAAAGGGAAACGGTGGGAATGAAGCTTCCAATATTTAAGAGTTCGAGTTGGTTGCAAGACACCACCATCATCTATAACTCTTCCATAGGATGTTCGGCTCACCTTAAGTAGACTTCAAATTCGTCGAGAATTTTCAATTTTGGCACTTCCAGCTAAAAAAGGGGCCCTTTTGGGAGTATTAAGGTGCTGTACAAGTTGCGCTTCTTTTTGCTTGGGGTCGGGCCACTCTCTTGATTCATTCAAACAGTAGCATTTTTTCGCATTTTTTTACTTTTTACTCATAAATTTTGAAAACGGTTTTATTTGACCATTTATTTGAGTATTTTCAAATAAATACAGATATCGTCAAATAAAATAAAAATAAAATACGCACTCTAAAATAAGTCAAAAATACAAATAAAAATACAGCTGTATTTGTATTTTATTTGTATTTTATTTTATTTTATTCGTCAAATACAGAACACTGTCTGCTTCTTTCAGCAAATCTAGAAAAAAATGAACGTAAATGAGTAAAAGAATTTTTTAAATATAACAGGGATTTATTTACAAATAAAATCCCAAGGATTGATATGCGAAGCTCCCATCCGTTCATTCAGCCATCTATGCCAAGATTCCACCAAATTATTGGTTCTGTTGATTAGGCCAAATACGCTAAATACTTCAGGGGTGATTTCGCCAATCCAATAACTAAGAAAGTAGTTATTAAGTTTCTTTATTCCAGCCTGAATTTCGGCAGTTTCGCGTCGGAGAAGATCATTGAAGTGAGCTTTTATGTTCTGTAACAAAACACTTGCGTTAGAATAAATCCTAAGCTCCCACAAGTAGCCACTTACTTGAAAACCGGCCAAAACTTGATCGGCTGGCAAAAGAGCAAGCGCTATTAGTTCTTTAACGTATTTCTCTATGACAGCGCGGTTGCTGTATGCAAATTGAAGGCCGTATTTTTGTACATTTCTCCAGATAGCCTATTGGAAAAAACTGATTTATTCCAGTGAACAAGTAAATAAGAATAAAAACAAAAAGATGTGTACCTGAGCATAATGAAAGAAGCAGCCAATGCATTCGCTCCCATGAAAAGCGGCCGACATGGATCCTTGTATTGCTGCCTCATAGTCGGACATAACGAGATCAACGGCAATGTAGCGGTCCGGATGAAGTTCATTGAAAATATACAGTCCCCTCCATAAGTATGGGATCACCCCGCGCCGTTCCATAAGGCGGCGTGTATTTTTCATATGGGTTTTTCGGGTGGCAAAAATCGAAAAAATGACATAAATTCACCAAACTTGGGATTTATGTCATTTTACATCTTTTCTATTGTCTGAATTTTTTTCAGATTTTTTCCCCTATTTTTTATGCCTAGAAAAGTGGCGCACAAAGTATCGGATCACTCCGACGCCGGCCGTGTTGTCTTATGGCGCAAATGGGCTTTTCATATTGCTTTTTATACATTTAATTTTTAAGAAGGAATTTTTATATTCAAACCCTTTTTACATTTCCCTTTTATAAATTAACTGTAAGATTTCCATTATGATCGAAACCATTTTCGAATTTTCCCAGATTTATTCGTTTCCCGAGTTTCTGAAATAAGAGACTGCAGAAGACTTCATTTACGGTTTACAACCTCTATCAGCTGGCGTAGGCCGGAAAATTAGTGTCGTTTCTATACACCACTGGCGCTCTGCTTCCTTTTTTACTTAAGGGGCGTATAGAAACGACACTAATTTTCCGGCCTACGGCAGGCGATAGAGGTTGCAAACCCTAAATGAACTCTTCTGTAGTCTCTTATTTTAGCAACTGGGGAAATTAATAAATCTGGGAAAATTCGGAAATGGTTCCGATCATAATGGAAATCTTACAGTTAATTTATAAAAGGGAAATGTAAAAAGGGTTTGAATATAAAAATTCCTTCTTAAAAATTAAATGTATAAAAAGCAATATGAAAAGCCCATTTGCGCCATAAGACAACACGGCCGGCGTCGGAGTGATCCGATACTTTGTGCGCCACTTTTCTAGGCATAAAAAATAAGGGAAAAAATCTGAAAAAAATTCAGACAATAGAAAAGATGTAAAATGACATAAATCCCAAGTTTGGTGAATTTATGTCATTTTTTCGATTTTTGCCACCCGAAAAACCCATATGAAAAATACACGCCGCCTTATGGAACGGCGCGGGGTGATCCCATACTTATGGAGGGGACTGTACAGCACTTTTTCTATGGCGGCATCATAAAGAACGCGTGACTTTTTGGTCATCAGAATGTACGCGAATTGAAATGACTGGAAAACACGATATTATTTAACTTAAATCATTCTAGAAATCATTAAAAATATTTGTACCATGCGTCCTTTAGTAATATGAATAGTGAAAAGTTGTTTAAAAAGTCCGGGAACAACTTGAAAAGTGGCATCAGCTTGAAGTTCAGAAGTTTCGCTCAGTTCTGGCAGAAGCGTCGGTGATAAAAAAACTAATGCTTGTCCTTCAGACGTCTTTACGATGCCTCTAAAGAATTTTCCTCCTTCAAATGCATCCCTTTATAAAAATTAATACGGTTAATTTTATAGAAAAGAAAGGAATTACAATTACTCTATAAAAATGTTAGAAATAACCTATATTCCGGATACTCCTCAATCAATCCAGCTATTTCTTCAACAGTTTTAGGCATTGGTGGCTGCCTTCTCCTTTTAGATCGCTGTATCCTACGCTGCATAGCGTCACCATACCCGATCGGAATACCAGGATTTCTAAATAACATTTATATCAGACGATGAAGGTTTAATTTGAAACGAAATTAAAACACACTTACTTCCGACGAACTGCATCAAAAACGATACGAGGTTTACGCCGATCAATAGCTGCAGCATCAACTACCATATTTACTAAACGGAGCAATTTCTGTTCATCAGGCTCATGTGGATGATTGTGGTGGGCGTCGCCCTGTCGGGTAAAAATCGCATCGTCCAGATTTGATTTAACCCTCGCCTTGCAGCCTCCATGAATTTTTTTATGATACTTGCAATGATAAATACTGTGTCGAGATCTAAAAAATATTAACATTTTAGAAAAACTAGCTGAAAGTATAAATTCAACATTTTCCTTACGTGGTCTTCTGTAAATGGTAAATAAATCCTTTCTCTGAGTTATAGCGGGTACCTCCATGCTTGACTCCTTTTACGGGTTCGATCATTGGGTGTTCGTCTTCTTCAAAAGACATCTTTTTAATGTTGAAAAAGAACGAAATAAAATCACGAATGGGTGATTTGTCAAGATGTAACAAATGAAGAGCAATAAAAAATTCAAGCAAATTTAAGGAAAACAAAAACGAAAAAATATATCGCCAGATAACTGATCAAGATTTAAAAAATGGCGAACCACAAAAGACACAACTTTCGTCAACTAAAACTTGTTGGAGATTAGAGTTATGGGCGTTAGATTTTTGGGGCGTTAGATTTATACCCAACCTGTAAATTTTTTTCTTTCTCATTTCCCGCAAATTGAATGTGAAATAGCCCCCAAAGCTCTTCATTTTACCGTCCCCTAATTTAAATGAATGCGTTATTGTCAAATATCAAGAAGAAAGAAAATAGCGATTTGCGACAATGTCACGAGATGGGTCAATCCGCGCCAACTCCACAAATCGGTGGCGCGATGAAACCTCCGATTTTCTTCAAATTTGCACAGTAGGTCAAGAAGTACTGTGCAATCACAACCCCTAAAGGATTTTTAAAAATATATAGCCGTTCAAAAGTTACGGGTCTTTTAGTTTTGATTTTTTTCACTTTCCCGTGGGCCACTTTTGAATACACTTTTTTTAAATTTTCATTCTGCCTCGTCCCCTTATTAATTAAACATATGACAATACAACTATTCGACAGAAAATTTGATTCTCTTTCGAATGCTTTTTGAATTTTTAAAATATTTTCACAAATAGAGGAGTTATGTGAAAAAAAGAGTTCAAATGTTTGCCCACTTTAAAAATTAATTGTAGTTAAAGCTGCTAACCGATTTTTATCATTTTTTTTTTAAATAACAAAGCGTTTTTAGAACTGTTAGCTGTGTTTTTTTGAAAAATGTGTTTTTTGTTGTTGTGCTGTAATAATTCATCAAACGCAAACCATTTTCCGGCTTTTCGCCGGTTTCTCCCACATCTTGCCCTGGAAAGGGGGTGGAGTCTCCTTCTCTTCGGGTTTGGCCCGGATCCATTTGCGACCTTGGTAGTTATTAATTAGTCTTTAAAATGGCTTTGATTTTTTTAAATGATACTTTGTAAAAATGGAATAATACGTAGAAAATGAATAGAAATAAAGTTCATATTTTATCTTTATTTCACTTGTTTAAGTAAACCGAGAAAAATAGTTATAATTATTTTACAACAGATTTGCGGCAACAGCCGCAAATGGATCCGTGCCAAACCCGAAGAGTCGGAAACAAGCGAAAAGCAGGAAAATGGTTTGCGTTTGATGAATTATTACAGCACAACAACAAAAAACACATTTTTCAAAAAAACACTGCTAACAGTTCTAAAAACGCTTTGTTATTTAAAAAAAAATGATAAAAATCGGTTAGCAGCTTTAACTACAATTAATTTTTAAAGTGGGCAAACATTTGAACTCTTTTTTTCACATAACTCCTCTATTTGTGAAAATATTTTAAAAATTCAAAAAGCATTCGAAAGAGAATCAAATTCTCTATCGAATAGTTGTATTGTCATATGTTTAATTAATAAGGGGACGAGGGAAAATGAAAATTTAAAAAAAGTGTATTCAAAAGTGGCCCACGGGAAAGTGAAAAAAATCAAAACTAAAAGACCCGTAACTTTTGAACGGCTAAATATTTTTAAAAATCCTTTGGGGGTTGTGATTGCACAGTACTTCTTGACCTACTGTGCAAATTTGAAGAAAATCGGAGGTTTCATCGCGCCACCGATTTGTGGAGTTGGCGCGGATTGACCCAGATATTGCTGCGCGGTTCTTTTAAAAAATATAAAAAGGGGGGCAGTTGTTATTTATAAAGGGGGGCTTTAGTTACGGGGGCAACAGTCGTATCTTTGGGGGGCGACAGTCGGGGGGCATTTGGAGCAAAGTCAGGGGGCATTTGGAGCAAAGTCAGGGGGGCATTTGTCGAAGGGGGCGATCGTCGCCATCCCTGGCGAACGTGAGGTCAATTGTGGAGCAATGATTAGTAGAGGGATCAACTCTAGTCGGGAGATTTGGTGGTGTACACAAAACCATATTAGGATTAGAACTGAGATATTGGAAGATCGACAACCCACATCTATTGTTGGCCCGTGAGTTCTCCCACGCACGGTGATGGGCATTAAAATCGCCGCCAATAACACACAAATTATTAGACTGGTCAAGCAACGAGGTGATTTCCGATGGTTTGGCATCGCCTTTGGGGCAATACGCCGAAATCAGAACAAGGTTTTTCCCATCGGGTAGTAAAATCGAAACCCCGATACACTCTATATGGGCAAGAACAGGAGAAGGAATTAAAGACGCAGAGATGGACTTCTTAACGAGAATGGCTACTCCGCCACCGTTTTTATCTGCGCGATTTTTAACAAAACAATTATAGGCATCAAAAGCGACAGCGTGAGAATCGACCCAATGGGTCTCGCTCAACAAAACAATTGAGGGATTAGAACTTCTGAGATTATTTTTAAATAAATCCAACTTAGCACGATATAAACTTCTGGCGTTCCATTGAATAATATTTAGATGGGGGATTGTTTTATTCATTTGTTGTTTTGGGGAGACTTGTCATACGGCGTTCTATGGAAACGGGACTGGGCCTGGCTCTGAGATGGCGACACGTTCGCAGATTTCATGAAGGTTGACATCTCGGCAATTTGGTTCTGCAGGCCTTGAATCGCACCGGGTATTCCTGACAATGTCTCGATTTTCTCGTGAACAGCTGCAAAGGAATCAACTATTTTTTCAACGCTGTTTTTCAAGGTGAAAAGAGGTTGAATATCTACCACTAACTGGGAAAGTTTAGAGTCCAAAAGTTTGACTTTCAAATGGAGACTATCAATTTCTTTCTGTTGGGCGAGTTCGATCGCCGAGGGCGCGGCTGGGCCTGAGGCAGAAGGAGGTGTTTGTGTGGAACTACGGAGGGTAGATAAACGCTGTTTAGCTTCGAACATCGAGACATTGTTAGCCCTGGCAAACTTGAGCGCATTCAAATGTGAGATGTACGCAGGGCATAGGGGGCTTCCCGTTAGATGGAGATCTTTCTGACAATTTAAACACTTGGCCTTGCTTTCACAGTTGGCGGTCGTTGGGTGACTGCCACCGCAGCTGGGACATCTAGCGGGAAAATTACAATGCGTGACGGTGTGCCCAATGCGGTGGCATTTTGAACATTGCATGGGCTTGGGAGAGTATGCACGAACCACAAAGCTTCTATAGCCCAATCTTACTCTGTAGGGAAATGGTTGCGAAAAGGTGAGCACGACAACAGTGGATGGAGACTGAACCCCATCGACGAATTTGTTAACCCGATGCACGTGGGTGACGTGTTGGTCTTTCAAGAGATCTAACAAAGCCTCGCTATCCGATTCCGACACAGGGACTCCAACTATAACTCCTCTTAATTCAGATTCAGATTTGGTTAGTTTACAAGAGACCTCAAGGTTGTTAATGCAGGTTAACTTCAAAATAGCCTGCTTTTGTTCCAAATCAAGCGGGAAGACAAAAAGGTCTCCCCCTGACGCGACTTCGACATTCTTGACAGGCTTGACTAAGCGTGCAAGATCATCAACAAAGGATTTAGTATCAGCAAATTTGAGAGACCGGAAGAACCCGGGTTTATCAATCGCGGATGTAACTACTGGGGAAATTTTACTAGGGCTGCTTGTGCAAAGTGATGGCTGTACGGGATTAGCATGATCGACTAAGACTTTTAATGGACGACTAGGCGAATCCTCAACATCTCCTTCGCTCATCTCTGAGATGCTGCGTCTACGAGTGAACATCGTGAAAATTACTAGGCAAACGAGAGCCACGCGGTTCAAGAGCGGTTTTAGATAAAGACGGACAATGAGGTTGGGCGGACTTACGTACGAGAGACGGCGTGGTTCGAGAAAGTAGCTGGAGGCGAAAATAGTCCTAGGAGGAGAGGTATGAAACGCCCACAAAAGGAAAAAACAGAAGGAGAGACTTAACGCGCGTCCGACTGCCGTGAAAGCTCAAGGCGAACTCACAAAATTCACTTCAGGGCGCTAGCAGTCTAGGACGTATTTACAGTGTGTTGTAGCCCTTCGCCACCACGAGCGCTACCGTGACTACGGTCGTCGGGGCCAACCCTACCACTTTCTATTGTCCCCCGAGAAGCCGGTAGGGTTCGCCCCGACGACCGAGATCAAGTTGCTTTACAAACAAAAAAACAATTTTGATTGCCAAATTTACAAAATGCGGGAGACCTTGATATGGGAAAAATGAATTCGCCTCTAATTCGTTTACGGATTGGAATTTTAAAAAATATGTTTAACAGATGAATTCGCATTTCAGTTGTGCACTCGTCCAGAAAAAATCGCTTTCCTATCTTTAAAAAAAAAGGGCAGGGGACGTGAAAAACTAATTTTGATTGCCAGATATAAAAATTTATTTTATTTTTCATTTTAAAAATTTCGATTGAAATTAACGGCGAAAACGATGGGGTTAGCCGTCTTACATGTCTACACATCTCGTTTATCTTAAATGAAGGTTTTCCACTATTTTAATTTGATTTCAATTCATTTAAATTATTTCGGGTCACAGCCGATGAGAGAAAAAAATTTTGGGAAGGGAAAGATAATTGAATCGACTCCAATTCGTTAAGGGATAAGAATTTCTTTACAAAAATTAAACTGTAGACGCAATTACACTTACTAAATACACCCATCAAGTTTGAAATTTCTATTTGAAAAAATGTAAACCCAAAAGGGAGAAAACCGATTTTGATTACCAAATTGACAAAAGGCGTGTCAGACTAGAAAACTCATTCATCTCTAATTCATTTACAGATTGGAATTTTCACATCATTTTTTAACTGATGAATTCGCATTTCAATTTTGCATTCGTTCAGATAAATTCTCGTGCCTATCGCTAAAAACAAGGGCAGGGATCGTGAAAAACTCGAAAGGATTGCCAGATTAAAAAAATTAATTAAATTTTTTATTTAAAAAATTCCCTTGAAATCAACAGTTCAACACGAATGCGTCTTAACGTCTCGTTTACCTTTAATAGGGTTTTCACTTAATAATTTAATTTAAATTATTTATTTTCACTTGAATTCTTTTTGTCACAGACGCAGGATTTCAAAAAGAGGAGGATTTTCGATCGACTCCAATTCATTAAGGGATGGGAATTTCTTTAAGAAATTTTACTGTGGATGCAAATAAATATTTTTCAATGCACACACACAAATTTAAAAGTTTCAATCAGTTAAAATTTGGACGCGACCCGTAAACGCCCGTAAAAAACTGATTTCAATTTTGAATTACAAATAGGCGCGTCACACTACAAATGGAAGAAAATTTATTTGCCTCTAATTCATTTACGGATTTCACAGTTCCATGCTCATTACGGTTGTACATGGCTGAACGGAAATTCACGCGTCTGTTTGCAAAAATCAAGGGCAGGGGAACTGGATTTGATGATAAAATTTCCCATAACAAAATTAAAAATAACAAAAAAAAAATCGAATTTGATTGGCGATCGCAGCTTAACATTACATTAAATTCACGCTGAATCGCTCATATTCCCCGCACCTTAAAACAAAAAGTAAGTTTTAATTTTTTTTTCAAAAGGTTAATTTAAAAATAAAATCTGATAGAATTTCACTTTAAATCCCGCAAGAAATGGACGGACACGCACATATTGTCGGCTACTCTCGACCTCCCTTGGAAGTTTAATTATCTTATTATTATTTTACATTTAATTTATCGCCAAGGCGATGAATCACACCAGACGACGGCTAGGGGTCCGCAACTCAAATTTACTAAATAAAAAGGATAGACAATAAAAGGATATCTAAGGAATTATTATTAATAAAAAAGGAAGAAAAGCTGAAAAAAGGAATAAAAAAGGTAATTTACTGTGTATATATGTGTATACTTTATATGTGTAAGGCCATTTTAAAAAATCACTTACTATTTCAAGTTTCCAATTTAACTTTTTCCGTCAGAAAGGATGATACACGTAGCCTGTGCTCTATTTCGATTATAAATGAATCCGGACTGTGCAACATCCGATTTATCAGGGTTGTTGTCCTTAGTTAAAGGTTATTTTATCTTACAAGATATGACGACGAAAGAGTAGAAAAGTATGGCAATACTTTAGTACCATTTGCCAATACTTTATTGCCATAAACTACTGCATAGCAAGGAGGGGCAAGGATTCTTGTAAAAGAAAATGTCAAAATGGTAGTAAGGTTTCCATTCAAAAGTATTTGTTAAAAAAATACCAATAATTATTTTACCTCCATGAAGTCATAGATAAAGAGTAAAAAGACCATGGATTGGATAAAGACTGTGGTTTTTATCTGTGATGAAGGTGACAGGAAAGTGAAAACTGAACTGCGCGCCTAAGCGGTAGCGCCACCAGCGCCACCTATAAAATTGTAGTTAGATTTATGGAAAATCAGGCAACGTTGCGACTATCCAATATTCAGTAACAATGTCTTCTTAAACTTTAAACGTCATAGTAATGTTCAGTTTACGTTCGTTGTTATACATGAATTGAGTCCCCAAAAAATAACATCATGGATAAACCCGTACCAAAAAGGGCCGGCCTTACTATACCTAGAAGCAGAATTCCTTCCAACAGGTACTCTTAGAACAAATTGTCAATCTTTTCAGTCTACCATGGCTCATCTTGGACAAGTTTAACATTCTTATTTCTGTGAATAAGCTCTACTCCAAGTAGTGTTATACCACGACGAGGTACTTCTACCCCAACAGGATCATCAAGCAAAAATAGGAGCTGCAATTTTTCCCCAATCACAAACCCGGATTTCTCTAAATCATCTGCCGGGTCAACCGACAAACTTGAACCAAAGCTGCTCAAACCTCTGGGTCAGTGAAATAATTAAATTTGTCTTGGTTATGATCACTTAAATATATAATGCTGGTTTCTTTTTTCGTAGGCCCATCATTTCCTGCTCAACAAACATTAGCTGAAAAGAAATTAGCCCAATCAAGAACAAAATTGTCTACTGAAGAGCAAGCTACATTGATGTACATGATGTATCAACAGCAACATTTCCTAAATAATCAAATTGAAGAATCTAAAGACAGAGTGTTGGCAGAATGCAAGGTAAACAATATACGATTATAACATTAATGTATACTCTTATTTAATTTTTTAACAACACTCCTAACATTTTAATTGAAAATGGTTTCAGGAACAAATGGAAGACCTCTGGAATTTGATCAAAATTAAGGAAAACAAAATTTCCCAAATCAAGGAAAGGAAGAGACTTGAAGAAATGCGGTTGGAACTCACTTCTCAGATTGAAGTATTGGAACCAATCGTGAAGCAAACAACAGGTTTGTCAAAATGTTCACATACTAGAGACATTCTTTAATCTTGGTTTGCATTTGTATTCAGATGCACTAAGTACTGTAACCCCTAAAGTTAAAGAGCTAGCAGATGGTTTGGACATCTATCGCCATCAGATTCGTCTAATTGATATCAATGAATTTAAAAAAGAAGAAACAGATGAATTGATCAAAGTTTTTAAGAACAGCACAACTCTATCCGATAACATTCAGGTGGAAAAGTTTGATGAGTTTATTAAAGCCGCAAGCGTAATTTCTGATCTAAACGGAACTACTGCTATGCAAATTGGAATCATGGAGGAGTATGTCTGCGTTATTTAAAAAAAAAACTCTTTGTCTAGGTCGAATTAAATTATTTTCTGTTTTAGATGCCAGAATATGATGTCGCAATCGATTACTCGGCTTGGCCAAGAACTAACACTGAGAGATACAAAAACGGACTTTAGAAAATTAAGCGATTTGGATGTATAAAAGTTACGTTTTGTTTATATGGTAAGATTATTTCTGTCATGATAATTAAATACTTTGATAGAAATCCAACCATTTCCTGTCATTTGTTTCTTACTGCGCTTCTATTAATGGGTAGGTTAACCCCAAAAACCATGTTGTTGTATCTATCAAATAGCGGGAAACATTTTAATAAGCATCATTTTGGTTCTTTATTAACTTTTTTCTAGGAAGACAAGTTTCTAAATATTTAATGAGCAGCATAAAAATAATTACTGAATTAGGGCACTTGCAAGATTCAAATAAATTTAAAAAATAAATCAACTAAAGAAAAGAAATAGGATTTTTGTCCAGTCCAACAGAAAATTTTCAATGAATTTTAATTACAAACGACAATTTGAATATATTCCAAGTTTATTTATTGATAAATTTTGGTGATAAAATTAACACGGCGTATCTTTGATTTTAATAAGTAAGCGGAGTAGATATTGAAGCAAGGTACGAATAATACAACGTTCAGCATTTCTATTGTTTGAAATTTTGAAATTGAAAAGCTTCGTGTAATTAGGAAAAAGGTAAATTTTGGCATACAAGATGCAACAACCAAATTTGCCAAAAATGAATATGAAATTTAACACACAGAAAGAACCAATTGCCTCTTCATAGTAAGAACATTAGCTTAAAAGTGGCTGTATCTCCCCAAGTATGCTTTGCAATTTGGACAAGCATGATGAACATTCATGCACTCAGGAATACAGCAGGGGATAAGGCAACAGCCCAACCAACATCTGGTAATAAAAATATATGTGTTATATCAATGTGTAACTCTTAAGAAATTGCTGACTGTGTAATACCCAAATAGAACTAAAAGACCTCCAGAAAGCCAGGCAATCAGACCAGGTTCAGTACGCACAGAAGTGTCAATTTCAGCATGGCAATGTGGACAGACCTGTAAAGAAAGAAGATAGAGAAAATGAAATATATTTAATTAACTGTGGAGGGAAAAATCTAACAGTGTGTGTTGTTCCGGGTCCAACAGGTATCACGGTTGTCACAATAATAGGCTGCTGGTTGGTTACATCTATTAAAAGAGATAAACATTGTGATTTTGAACGTGAGGCACATTTCCCATTAAAAGTTAAAATACTAAAAAAATGCTTTACTTTGATGAGGAGTAAAGGGGCTTGATGGATTAACACCACCCACTGCTTCCATGTAAGAAGGAGGGGCAGCTGGAGGAGGACCTTGTTTACTCATCTGTGAAAAAGTTTATGGAGAATCCAATGAATTATTGGTAAATTGGTAATCAGAATATCAGACTGACATTAACTTCAATGTTTTGTATTCTGAATCATGAAAGAGTTGAAAGTTTATTTGTTATTACCTTAGAAAGTCATGCAGTAAGTTATTCACAAACGTTTACACTCTGTGCTCTAGTTAACACTACACAGCTGTTCTTAAGCTCCGCCCCATGACTTTTCGGAATGTAATCAGCAGGAATTGGACAGCGGAAAAGCTGATGTAATTGAAAGTCTTCCAATGTTTCAGAATGTTATAATTGAAAACCATTGATAAATCAAGGGGAAAAAAATTTCCTTGAAGTACCACAGCAGATAAGACCGTCTTTATCTGTGATTAAAAGTACAATCAAGTTTCAGTGACTTGCAGTCTTGCAGATGTGGCCGAAATAATACGAGTCACGCTCGTCACTTGTTTCATTTGTTTACATCTTCAGTGAAGATAAAATCTCAACAGCCAATCGGGGCATACTTGAAAAAATTTATTTCCGTGTCGTCTGCGTGCTAAACATTCTAAACGTGTTATCCGGGCCATGGGGTTACCGATATAATTTCTGGCGGCATTTCGAATTTTTTTTTAGTGCAAACAACTAAATTTACATTGAAGTAAAGAAAAATGAAATGTCTTTTGGATGCAACCAGTGTTAAGGGTACGACATGATGTTTCATTTGATTGTACTAAAGCAGTTGAAAGCTGAACACTTTCTTTTATTCTTTAGTTTTGGCGCGAGCCATACACTCATTGGCTAAGATAGGTGATGAATTGCACATTTCACCAATGGAAAATGGATTAACTCTGAAGACCGTCAATGCTTCCAAATCTGCCTATTCAGCTTTCAATTTTCACCTACCTTTTTTTCTTGACTACACGCACATAAGTGAAAATACTGTTCACGCTGATCCAGAAGAAGATACTGTGATTAAATGTAAACTTCCCATGAAGGTCTGACAAATAACTTTAATATGAAGTATTGTGTGTTTACAATGATGTTTTGTTTCCAGTCCATCTTGTCTGTATTTAGGTCGATCGGAAGTTTGGAAAAATCAGTTGAAACATGTAAGATAATGCTACCACTTCTTGAGGCTCTGTTAATCATTGAGTTCAGGTGCAAACATGGAATTGTTAAGTACTTCAACTTAAGATACTTTGAATGTGAAAGTGTTGAAGTAAGTCCTTTGATTTGTTCTCATCAGACTTTTAATGAAAATAACCTAAAAATTCATAGGCAGAATTCTCTAAGGAGGGTTACCCCAGCAAATTTTCCTGCTCTTCACGTTTTTACAATGAAACTCTTCAAAGTTTTCATTCAAGCACTCAAGAAGTTACTTGGTAATCCAAAAACATAATTGTCATGTTTAAACAACCTAAAATTTGGTTTATTCTTTCAAGGTCCCTTGCAATGGATCAAGTACATTTGAGTAACCATATTGATGATGAAATAGACCCATCCAAATGTGTTCGTACGGAAGTCACGTTGGTCAAGGATGAATTCATTGAATTTAACGTCGCTCTGTGTACTCAAGTTACATTTTGCTTGAAGGAACTACGAGCTATTTTAGCCTTCGCAGAAGCCCTGAAACTCGATCTTGATTGTCGAATGGAAGGCGCCGGACAGTAAGCAATATTTTATTTTACTGGTGATTCAAAAGTTGCATCGATTATTTACGGAATTCCTTCTCCTAGACCTGTTTTGTTCAGTCTACAAAAGGATGACTTGTATTCAGCAGATTTTCTCCTTGCAACTCTAACGCCTGCTCTGGACACTTCGGCATCCATTAGTTCGCGAACTGCCAAACACGAAATGTCAGTACAAGGCAATACTTCCAACCATCCGTCTCCTGTCCCTACCCTGAGGAATAAAACAGGTAACAAAACAGGTAACAAAACAGGCTTGAAAGGGAAGTCAGGATCTTGACATACATTGTTCTCCTCGTGAATTTTCTAGATTCCAGGACCATTTCGCGTGCCAATTTGGTCGATTCTAGGAACGGTTCTCGTGCAAGCACGACACACACACGTTTACACACACCTTTGATACGACAAATGCCTGTTAACGATACCCCGGATCATACCCCACGTCTTAACAGTCTATCTCTTATCGAGCCTCATCCGTTTCCTGATATGGAAGTTGATTTGGAACCAGAAATTCAACCACCTCCTAATAAGAGGGCTCGGGCTCGCTACATATTTCAGAATTGTCTCAAGTTAACACAAGAATACAGAGAGCGACCAACTGAAGTCTTTGCTCCGGATTCAGAGGAAGATGAATAGCAAGAGACGAAATAACCCTTTCCCGGCTTTCCCCTCATCCAACGATTTTGTACATTTTTCTCTTCGCCGAGTTAACTCAGTATTGTTTTGTGTCAGAATTTTGTAACGGTACATCACTGTATCCTATATAATGATCACAAAAGTTAAAGTGCCATTAAATGTTGATCAGTCCATTTTTTATTTATTCGTGCCATTTCAATGTCATTTTCAAATTATTTCTTTAGAAGCATAGACCGGAAATCGGCATTGCTCTTCGAAGCACTGGCGGGAACACTGACGGGTGGCGGCATGGTGGAAGACTGAGATGTCTGGCGAAGGACGGCGTTTGGAACAAACGACACTTGCGTTCTCCTTACCCGTGTTCCGCCACCCAAAGATAATTCATCCTTGTCCAGGTTTCTGTCTTCGCGACGTGGAGGTGGATTGCTTAACGCAACCGTCAAAACTTTGTCCTGGAAAGTAGTTCCGTCTGTCTGGTTCATAGCCATCGTCGCTGAAACTTCATCTTCGAATTCAACGTAAGCCAGACCTTTGGGCTTTCCTTTATATTTAATTAAATAGAAGTTAGTAAAGAAAAAATAAATTTAATTTAGATTATTAAACGCTACCGTTCCGTAACGTTACTAATCGAACGTCCTTCAGAATTCCAAATTTTTTAAATAGAGCTTCCAAGTCTTCTTTAGTAGTAGTGAAAGCTAAGCCTAAATAACATCAAATAGATTTGGGATAAAAACAAATTAAGCTCGTACCTAAAGATCGCAAATAGGTACCTTTGATAAACAGTTTTTTCTTTTCTAATGTTGACTGGTACTTGAAAGCTGGATGCTTCAATGCTGCGTCCGGTTCGCTTGGAGACATGAAAACCGGTCGTCCTTTCATAAGCTCACGGTCTCGCTTCAGAACTGCTCTCGCTTCGTCCTAAGATAATTTTAAATGATTATTTAACGGACAAGCGTAGGAAATTTAATTATGGAAGTTTACTTGTGAAGAAAATTCGACAAAACAAAATCCTTTGCAACGTTGTTTGTAGTCCAGAACAAGACGTATGTCCGTTATGGTGCCGGAAGAACTCATCATGTTGCGTACATCTTGTTCAGATGTTTCGTAGGCCAGATTGCTTAAAAAGACCGTATTGGCATGACGGGAAGGATCGGTAACCGGTTTAGGAATGACAACGGGCTTGCTAGCAGGTTCGGTGGCGTTTACTTTAGGTTCAACTTTCTTTTTGGGAACAACTTTCGTACTAGTTGCTGCGGCATCATGGCTTATTTTTGGTTTTTTGGCAGGCACGGGTTTCGATTCTTTCCCATCTTCAATCTTTCCTCGTTTCCTACCTTTAGCCGTTTCTACTTCTTGAACCGTTTGCCCCTCTCTTTCTTTATTGACCTTCTTCATCCGAGCTTCACACCTGGCATATTTAAACAATTAAAATCAAAATTTTCAAAAGCTTTAAATTATTTTTCAGACCTCTGTTTAGCGATATCCATGGTTTGTAAGTCTCCTTCTTCGCGTTCAAATTGCAGCCATTGCTTAACGATCAACTCTGGCCAATCGGACGAAGAGACTCCATTTAGACTCTTCGTAAATAATTTGCGGACTTCTTCATTATTGTTATCGTGTGTTCTGTTATAATAAGCATTGTGTTAATATAGCTCTAAAAGAATTAACTAATTAGATCAATAACCTTTCAAACTGAACACGAGCCAGCCACCACTGAGCAGATTTACTGTGTCCTCGGCTTATAATCTTACTCCAGAGCTCTCGAGCTTTGGGCATATTATTCAGCTTTTTTGCTTCGAAATATGCCCAATATTGTAGCAGTGTACACTCCGGGTCTCCTTCGACATCATAAGCTACAAACAAAAACAAAAAAGTTATAGTTTTTGTATTGACGATTCCATTGGCCTTAGAGTAAAACCTACTTTGATCCAAATGTTCTGTTGCTCGTGTAAAAGCTTCACGAAGTTGAACGATGTTCTCATTGTCACTGTCACCCCATGTGCATTTTCGTACAAGGTATTCAATGAAACTCATCCAAACGGACAGCAAATCGGCCGCTGTTGCTAGTCCCGCATTGAAAGCCTTCTCTACTAAACCTGTTGAGTAAACCCTTGAATTATTAACGTAAAAAACAAATGAATGGTTATAATAATTCGCTATTCATCTACCTGCAATGAATCCATCCTCTTTTTTGTAGCGCTCGGCAGCCAAGATGTACTCAGACCAGATGGGTCCGTTCCACGGACAGTTGCGGATTGCTCGTTTAAAAATGGCAAAAGTGGTTTCTGCGGCTTTGAATTGATGATCGACGAACTTGCAATAATCGTTCCAGAATGAGTCATACAGCGGCATCTCGGCAACAATACGCTCGAAAAGCGCTTGAATGCGAGCAGGATCTTTAAATTCATTCATCTCGAGATCCAAATACGTACGGTAAGCTGCAACCTTGTGGTCGTTTTCAACAGCGATTATCAGGGTGTCTTCTATGGGTGCTATCTTTTCCATTTGTCCCTTTGCTTTGTCATAAGTGGCTTTGACATGTGGTTCAATTTTCTGATCCAAAATCTGAAGCCACTCATTGTATTCTGTCCAAGTTCGCTCCTGAAAATAAGACTTCAGTAAGAAGAACAAATCTACGATATTTAAGAAATTTACCATATCCAGCAAGGGAACTGAGAGTTGACGGTTGAACAAATGCGTGATTTTTTGGGCTTGACTGGTCTTCTCAGTTTCACTTTCACCTTTAGTTGTTTGATATACCGCCATTTCAAAATCACGATAAGAATCCCACAGCAAAGCCCCCTTTACAACATGAAGTCCTCCATGTCGAATGGCTTCTTCCATAACTGCTCTAATTTTTTTCAATGCTTCAACACCTCCAATATCCATTCCAGCAAGACAAAACTGGATGTATTCCACCCAAATATCAATACCTGAAAATGATAATATTTAGATTTTGAAAAGATGAAAATTTATATTTTTATATACTTAAGTAGTCCTCTGTTGCCCTTTGAAACAGTAATTCAATTTTGTTTTTGTCTTCATCTGTTAATCCAAGTTTAATTTCATCTCTTAGCCAGTCAAGCCATAGTTCTAAATAAGAAAATAAGGAATGTTAAAAAAAAATTATTTAAATTGTTTATTTAATCTTACCTTCAGTCAGAGGATAAATGGCATGCATAGATTCTCTGGCATATCTCAACTGATCTAGTTCCCCAAGTTTTTGTAGAGAACTGATCAGTTCAACATGTGTGTTGTAGGCATTTGGAGATTTTGCGAGCTATAAAAACATACAATTTTTTTAAACATTGAACCAAAAATTTCACAAACAGGGGAAAAAGCTTACTTCTTTTCTTAGTTCAACAATTCTTCTCTCGAGAACATAATGCTCTTCCCTTTCTTTTTCTGAATCATCAGAATCAGAGCTGTCTGACCCATTAGGGTTGTCATTGCCTTCAAAACTCATTTCTTCAGTCTCATCTTCCTCAGCAAAACTCTGCTGGACATCCATCACGAAGCTCTTTTTGTGTATATGTATAAATACAAACACTTGTACTGTATACGTAATTCTTTAATAATTTGAGAGCGAGTTTTGGGGGTGTTGGGTTAATTTCAAAGACAACACAACATTCAATCGATGTTGTTCGTATTCGGTATTCGGCACGCACAGCCTAGCGGCAGATGAATGAACTATCAAGCAGAAGACTTAAATCTTCAGTCTTCACATCTGCTATTCTGCTTAACATTAATTGATTTGATTGACTGTTGAAAACAACACATCCAAGACGATCGCTCAACGAAATATACTTTATTTCGCTTTTTTAAAGAGTTGAAGAAATATATTTCCAGTGATTTTTAGACTTGGTTGACTCTTACACAAAGAATGGAAAACGAGACGAATTTTAAATCTCTGGACGATCTGTGGACTCGGAATTTGTTGGTCATGTATAATAATCAATGTCACGCAGATGTAACTTTAATTTGTGAAGGGAAAAAAATTTTGGTTCATCGTTCGGTTCTCGCTTCACTCAGTCCTTTGTTTAGCCAGTTGTTATTGGGCTGTGATTCCCATGTTGAGCCTGTCATCATGCTTGAAGGATTCAGGTAATAGAATTAGCATTTGAAACTTATTAAAAAATAACCATCTTTACCTTTTCCCATTCAATAGTTACAAAGTTATGGTCTGCTTGGTTAATTACCTTTACAATGGGATTGCTGAAGGATCATTAGTCGACTTGGTGACAGTGAGCCAATATGCCAAAGAACTTAAAGTGAAAGGTCTTGTAAAATTGCATGGGAAAGAACAATTCCAAGTGGAAATATTAGAAAAGAAAAAGGTTGAGGAACAGCTGCAAAAGCTGCAGTCACATGAATGTGATTCTGATTCAAGCTCAGATGAGGATGAAGATCTTCAAATAATTTATGAAAATGTTCAAGAATCTCTTCCCATAAAAACAAATGATTCTTCATCAGAAATCAACTCTAAAAGGAAAAGACAGATCTCCCAGTGCTCTACACACGCTGAAAAGAAGATTATTTTAGAGCCAATTCCAGGTAAAAAAATACAATTTTATTACCAGTCTATATAGCGATCACAAATTTGTATATTTTCTTTATGGCAGAATCATCAAATTTATCCGCTATTCCGGTAAAAGCCCTCAAGTGCTCTATTTGTAAAGAGACATTTAATGCAAAAACAGAGTTAAGAAGTCATCTTGGAAGTCATCATTCCGAGCAGCTGACTTGTAGCATCTGTGGAAAATTGTTTACCTCGCGCATTACTTTAAAGAGACATTTAACGAGGCACATTTCTTCACTGGATGGCCTCCTTGGTTCGTTGTCACAGTGCCAACTTCATCTAAACGAGACGTCAGATAACATCGCCAATTGACTTGTAACTTAACTTCTAGTAAAGATGATCAACCATAACTGTAAAATTTTTATTGCAATTCTCCTTTTGGCTTTTGGCCTATTGCACCAATATCCGTCTCTCAAGTAAGCATGCTATTTTCGATATTTTGTCTGTGCACTTTACATTATTTTGAATAACTTAAATTGATTGCATTTGCTATTGAGTTCTGTGGGCTGATAAGATTTGATAAAGATTTTCTGATAATTAATAATTTAAAAAGTCAATCGTTATGCATAATTGCGTATTTTTGTACGACGCCGTCTGGTGGCTGAAGCTCACGATGCAATACAATATAACAACAGTTTTGAAGTAAACAAAGTCACAGAGAAGGACCACAAGATAAAGACCATTCGGTCTTTATCTGTGACAAAAGGCTGGCGGTAATATTTACTCCTTAAATATTATATTTACCATCTTCAAACTTTGTTTTAACAAGCGATCTCCCACTCAACCGGACCGTTTTGGTGGAGGTACTTTTCGGATCGTAATCCGGAAAAGGACTTTACAAATCCGGACTAGGTCTATTCTGTTCAGAATCGCATGGCGATTCCAATGGAATTAAGTCCGGATTTTTATCTTTTCCCGTTCACGAGATAATCACGGTTGAAAATCGTGAAATATCACGAAAACCCAAAGTCTCCCCCTCCGACTATATCGCTTTTAGCCGTATATTCGGCTTATACAAAAAAACTAATTTATACAAAATGTAGCCCTTTCATCCCTTTTTCAGAATCCAAAAGGATTTTCTATAATTCTGTAAGATGTCCGAGATATCACGATTTTCGTGATACCCCCATTTCGACATATTTTTCAAGCATTTTATTCGGCGTTGCCGATTTCCGTATATGTGACTTCGCCCCCACTCCTTCGCTTTTTCCATTGTTTCCTATGTATCAAGTCCCATCTGTATCGATATACAAGGCCTTGATACATAGGAAACAGGGAAAAAGGGAAGGAGTGGACAGAAAAGGGGGCGAAAAGCACATATACGGCAATCGGCAACGCCGAATGAAATGCTTGAAAAATATGTCGAAATGGGGGTATCACGAAAATCGTGATATCTCGGACATCTTACAGAATTATAGAAAATCCTTTTGGATTCTGAAAAAGGGATGAAAGGGCTACATTTTGTATCAATTAGTTTTTTTGTATAAGCCGAATATACGGCTAAAAGCGATATAGTCGGAGGGGGAGACTTTGGGTTTTCGTGATATTTCACGATTTTCAACCGTGATTATCTCGTGAACGGGAAAAGATAAAAATCCGGACTTAATTCCATTGGAATCGCCATGCGATTCTGAACAGAATAGACCTAGTCCGGATTTGTAAAGTCCTTTTCCGGATTACGATCCGAAAAGTACCTCCACCAAAACGGTCCGGTTGAGTGGGAGATCGCTTGTTAAAAAAGTTTTGAAATTGCAATAATGTCTCAGAGATATTTTGAAAGTGTCACACACGCTAATGTATATGCTAAATTTCGCCCATGTCCGCCAAAGCAGCTTGGAAATAGAATAATTAACTATCTTAAAGAAAAGGTAACTTAAAAGTCTTAGCGTTTGAATTTTGACCCAGAGCAGTGACTAAATTGAGGATACATGAAATTCCTGTTTCATGTTTTGCAGTATGAAGGGGAGCTAAGCCTTTGTTTGGACGCTGGGTGCGGAAATGGCCAGAGCAGCAACCTATTCTCATCAGATTTCAAAAAGGTGGTTGCAACAGACGTGAGTTCTGCTCAAGTCACTGTTGCAAAGACTATGAATCATCCATCCAACATTGAATTTCTGTAACATGATTGAAGCATTAATTATTTAAACAAACAACCAACAAAATGAATTTTTTATTTAGGGTAAGCCCTGCTGAACAAATTCCTGCTAAAGAAGGATCAGTGCAAATTGTCAGTTCTAGCCAAGCATGCCATTGGTTTGATCTACCCCAGTTTTTTAAAGAAACTAAAAGAGTGCTTTGTTCAAATGGCATTGTGGCCTTGTCAGGATACACATTTCCTAAATTTATACATCCAACCAAAGAACAAGACTTTCAAAGGGCTTTTGATTTGGTACTAGATCTAATAATTTATGGTAGTCTCATTGTCTTGGACTATAATCTTTCTTTCTTGTTCTGGAAATAGCTTTATTACCAAAGAACAGGCCCTTATTGGGGAAGTGGTCGTGAACTCGTAGATAACGAATATTCTAATATAGTGCTTCCGTTTGAAGATTTCATAAGGTATCCTATGTTTTAATGCTCCAGAATTTACTTGAATGAATCTTGAAATACTTAATTTTTTTCATGTACATTTAGAGAAGAATTTTGGACAGAGGAAACCAGAACAACCATTTCAGAGTTTGTTGGGTACATTACTACTTGGTCTGGTTACCAGAATTACTGCAAAAACCATGGAGCCCAAGCAGGAGAAGAAATTTTAACTGAATTTACATCAAGGTATCAAATTACATTGCTGCTTAAGTATTATTGTTCATCCCAACACCTTTCTTTTGTGTGTCTGACATTTGGTGACAGCTGCCTGAAAGCCTATGAGAACAATGAAGACGAGGGGCAGTTTACAATAAGACGTAAATATTTTTTGCTGATGGGGCGCAAAGGAAAAGAATAATGTCGAAAAAGTCAATAAACCAAGGATGCTGACATATGTTCCATGAAAAGAAATAAAATAGTTTGATGTTGAAACATTGATTTGGTGGGTTCAATACTTCAATATAAAGGGAAATGCAACTGCAAGCTTAAACCATACAACTTTGTTTGAAGTTGAAAGTGAATGTTTATGTAACCGTGATGACCTTTCATCCGGATCTGTCTCCTATGCCCCTATCCTATCTGAGTACTCGGTACACTCTGAAGGAACAGAAAACGTAAACAATTAAAGGGAATTCTTCGCATTTCGCCTGTCAGTTGTTTTCTGTTAGTTCCTGAAACATCCGTTAGTATGAATCGTCGCATAGTCGCTGGCCTTTTTCTTTGGTCGTTTTCCCCGCTAGAGCGATCATTCGGACGCCATTTTCAGGGGAGGGGAAAAATCACATTCTGGAAAAGAAGTCCGTCAAAGAGACTTGTTAAGCAGTGTTTCACCCTATATACATTCGCAAAGCGACCAGTGTTAAATAAGTTTTGCGTTCATGAAGGTCAGAATCCGTTCCAGCGTGTACGCCAAGGCAGATTGCCTGAACTTATGGTTGAACAATAACTTCAAAATTTGAGCAAGAGGGGCCCCACTTCAGCTCAGGCACCTGTGCCACTGCTATGGCACCAGTAGTGAACGCTCCCAATTCTGATAATTAAATAGAATTGGTCGTTTGAAACCCCGTCCTACCACTATCTGCATAAAAGTGCTGTGAAGTTTCTGGCAAGATGTCAAAGTGATTCCAGTTGGTTGCCGGAAACCCCCATTAATCAGCTGGAATCTTGATGGAGACGGTAAGATCTCTCCCACTGCCATCTCACAGCCCTGCAGCTAGCAGTCCAAGAGTCAACACAATGCCATCCAGTTATGGACAGACTCCAACCAGGCTGCCCTCTCAATCTACTTCGGGACCATTACCGATTGCTCACATTGGAAGGTATCAAATCTAGGTTAAATTGAAAACACGAGGAACCGGAGAGATGATGCCATTGTAGTTCTGATTCCTTTTCTTCTTGTAGACCTCCTGTTCGACCTATGCTGGATGGATCACCATACAAAATGAGGTCCATGCCTGTGACAGCTGGAGTCAACAGTGGCTTGAGTCTGGTGCCATCAGCTCATTTATTGCAAACGAGTCACGTAGGTCCGGCTACCGAACCTGTTACGCCTCCTCCACCTCAGGTCTCCCACTCGAACTTGTCGCAGGTGGCCCGTGCACATCCGTACGCTGCCGCTCTCCCTGCGGCCCCATTGCCTCCAAACAGCAGCGCCATGGAACGTTATTCTTCTGGCCAGTCATCGATGCCTTCATCATCGGGGATTTATTCCAGTTCGCCCACTTATAGTAGGGCCGAGCCCGCTGTTTTCCCTTTGCGATCGCCACCCGATCGTTCTGGGGAATTCCGTAGACGTCTAACCCTTTTGCCATACTCCGGACTGTCACCCATGGACTATGGCGGAGGTCCACCTGGGCTGAGTGGCCCTGGACCAGGAGGTGGAGGCAACAGCGGCGTTGGTGTTGTTAGTGGTGCTGCTTTAGGGGGTAGTAGCGGAGGAAACAGTGGAAGACATCATACCCTGACTGGACACCCTTCTCAGATGGCATATTCAACAGCTCCTATGGAATCCTATCGTGAACCGTTGATGTTGCCCATTGCCCCAGCCGTGGCTAGCGCGAACGAATCTGCGCACAAAAAGTTGCGCATCAATGATGGCGAGCCACTGTTAATGAAAGCCACTTTGTCCCAGCCGTTGCGAATCGACACGCGGCCCGTTTCGGCTTTGGCGCCTTTGAATACAGGCCCTCAGGTTGTACCCGTGCATCGCGAGTCACAACCAGCCTACATCCCACAGGTAGAAGCCATCAGCCCAACTCTTCCTGGTGATGGCGAGGACCCGCTCAAAAGGGACGATTCACCTTTACGTTCCACCAAAGATGAACTTTTAAAGCAAATCACAAAGGTAATGAATGAATCTACTGAAGAATGAAGAAATTTTGACATAATGTTTCTCTTCTTTCTGTATAGGTGGATGGTGAAATAGCGAAGGTGGAAAATAACATTACCAAATTGAAAAAGAAGCAACAAGATCTAGAAGAGGCCGCCAAGAAGCCTCCGCCGGAGCATGGTGAATTAAGAACACAAGGAACAGGACCCAAGAACCAAAGCGTCGCTCAGCTTATCTACGCTGAGAACCGTCGGAAAGCGGGCGAGGCGCACAAGATGCTTGCGTCGTTGGGTCCAGCAATAGACCTTCCTCTCTACCACCAGCCGTCCGACACAGCCGTGTACTTACGCAATCGGACGCAGTTTCAGGCTTTTCGGCCGAGGTTGTTGAAGTTTTTACGGCGTCGCCAAAAAGAGAAAGAGGGTCGCCACCGCTATCTGATGAAGACTTACAACAAATGGATGAACGAGTGGGGCAAGCGAGTTAGCGACCTTGAGAAGGCCAACAACGTCCCTTCCGTTGTAGCCACCGGGGCAACTGTTGCTGCAACGACGACTGTTGCAATTACCTCGGCTGGCAGCAGCACATCAACTGCTGCTCCTACTGCATCCGGCGTTACGGTAATGTTGTTCATAAAAAAGTTGTTTCTTTCGAGATGATCGAAATTGACATTTTCCCTCGTTGATTTCCTCTCAATTAAAGCAGCCAAACTCGGTCTTTGGACGGAAGAAGGAGCGAGAGTTTTATGAGAAGGTATTCCCAGAGTTGCGTAAACAAAGGGAAGATCGGGAAAGGTTCAGCCGAGTGGGATCGCGAATTAAATCGGACGCAGATCTGGAGGAGATAATGGATGGCCTTCAAGAACAAGAGGTAACACACAAAGTTCCAGTCACCATTTTGTGCCCGTCTGGCATAACTTGAGAGGGGTGTAGGTTAGATGGATGTTCATAGATTTCGACCTTTGGATATTTACATTCTCGATTTCAAACATTGGTCAGTGAGACCGAAGTGATCTTTTATCTTATCCATTCTGTGTTGCTACTGGAATGTGATCTCACTAATTTATTGACTTTTACTCGTGTTGCTTGACGATGCTGATGACTTTATCTCTTTGTTGGTTTAGAACGAAGATAAAAAGATGCGGTCATTAGCTGTGGTACCACCGGTATTACTAGACTCTCGGGAACGACGGTTGTGCTTTGATAATCGTAATGGCTTGGTTGAGGATCCCATGGCTGAATACCGCGAACGTCCGTTACTGAACGTTTGGACTGAACAGGTTTGTCTTATCTTAGCCTTCTTTCCTGCTTCGTTTAAAGCTAATTACCACGTTTTATTTTTTACTTTAGGAAAAAGAGATTTTCAAGGAAAAGTACCTGCTGCATCCAAAGAATTTTGGATCAACTGCCTCGTACCTTGAGCGCAAATCAGTGGCAGATTGCGTCCAATTCTATTATCTCTCTAAGAAGACAATCAACTACAAGCAGCTGCTTCGTAAAACGAAGATGAAGAGAAATACGAGAGCGATGCAAAAACCAAATGCTGCTGCCGCCGCCGCTGCAGCGGCGGCTGCGGCTGCTGCGGCCGCTGCTGCTGCTGCCGCTCAGAATCAAAGTCAATCGATAAACGATGCGCCCGGTACTGGAGTAACGACACGCCTTCAACGAGAGCAGCTGATGCGCCAGGAAGCCATCACTACGACCTCTAGTTTCAGCCAATCGACTGCCACAACCACCTCCGCTACGTCGGCGTTGAATAGCAGCAGTACGACGACAACGACCACCTCTTCATCTTCCGTAACTGAAACGACAATTGTTTCTGCTGCTCCCTCGATAGCAAATTCCAGTACCCCCGCACAGCCTGAACCTGCTCCGACTGCCACATCCGAATCGGCTTCTTACAACAACAAAAGCCCCAAAGGAGAAAACAGTATGGACACAGTCAATTAAAAATCTTTGTAATATTTATATTGTATTCATTTATTTATGTTCGCTTTTAAGGCTGTGACAGTACTGAGGACGATGACGATGAAGAAGATGAGGAAAACTTAACTTCTGCCAGCGCTTTCGGCACCGGCGGCCCTCATCCCTGTGTTGTGTGCAAAGCTGTTTTGGAGCACCACGGCCAGAGTAGACCCTTGCCTAAACATCAAGCTTCCCAATATGGATTAGCGGTAAGGAAAAAATAAAGAAGCTTGTCGACTTCTTCCAGAGCATCGCATTAATCCGGCTGTTTGTTATTTCATGTAGGAAGTTGATGTCAATGCCGAGGCACGAGTTTGTAGCGCTTGTCGTTGTCGTGTTGTGAGAAGACGCATCGTTCAATGTCCTCTACCCACATGCCCGACTGCGAAAAGGCGAGTGAAGCGTTTGCGTCCATTACCAAACAAATGGAACGAAATCCCGGCCGATATCCGAACTGCGTTGGAGAATGAATTTCAGGTATGGTCGATTGCGTTTTTTTTTTTAACGATCGCGGTTAGTTCATTTTTACAACTTTTCCCCAGATCGGACAAGACATGCCCAAATGCTGTTCGACTTGTTGCAATCGCATCAGCCGCAAATTAGCTGCGCTTACTGGGCAAGCGCCCACCGGTCAAACCGAAGGCTCGAGTGTTGCATCTGAATCTGTTCAAGACGAAACGAATGCGCCGAGAACAGAGGAAAGCAGCGTAACATCGGGTCCGCCAGCGGGGAATTCTGTCGTTGTCGATGTCAAGCCCGAAATAGCTCCAAATAGAGAAGAAGGTCCAGTGGTGGAGGAGAAAACGGTTCGCCAGGAACCGCAGATTTTGCCTCCTCATCCGCTGACGATGGTGGAGCCGCGTCCTGTGGCCAGAATCATTCAACCTGTTGGTGCAGACAACTCAGAAACGGACAGTGCCGATGAAATGGGGGCCAGTCAGAATGCGGCAGCCGAAGCTCAAGCCAACAGCAACAACATCAACCCGCATGCCAATGTCAGTCGCAGTAACGGCAATATTGGACAGGTATTGATCGATGTTATTCTGCCATCGAAAAGACAAGTCCCGAGAATATCTTTGTTACAGGAGGCCTTGACCGTGCGAGATTTAGTGTCTAATGTCATTGAGAGTCACTTGAAACGATCTGATCTTCAGCACATGTCTGCTCCAGTCGGCGTTGGCTCCCCCGTTTACCCGCCGGGACCGTCGGATTCGCCGACCATCACGTCCATTCTGAAAGATTCTCAGCGTAATTACGCAGTTGGTCGAAGTAGTGCGCCGTTGACGATCGTCACCAATACGGCACCCACCCAGTCGCCACGTTTGATGATGTCGCAACCTCACGATATGAAGCAGCAAACCATACTCGTTATCGATCAGCCTCAAACTGTACGTTTTCTTTGTTTTGTTCTTTTTTGTAACGTGGAACGTGTTGTGTAACTTTTTTGTTTGTTTTTGTTTTGGGAATTTTGCAGTCTCATTCAGCCCGAAGGTCATCTCCGTACCCACCTCCTGCCGTTATGGGACAGATGTCACATCCGGGAAAAGCCCCTCTTGGTCCCAATGACGAGTACAGTGCCAGTCTCCCACGCGAAGGTTTGGCATTCCACCAAGTTCAGCAGACGATGCGTGACTTTGAGCGTGAGCGAGCGCGGATGAACCGTGACGTTGAGGGTCAAACTCTTGACTTGTCGATGCCCAAAAAGCGTGATAATAAGGATTCACTAATGCCGCCGAATCCATCGGCGCAAGGGCCGTCTTACGGTCTTAGTGTGTCGCCTTATGCTCCCCCTCCACCAGCTCACTCGAAGACGAGCAAAGAACAACAACAGCAGCAGCAACAACAACAACAACAACAACAACAACAGCAGCAGCAACAGCAACAGCAACAGCAGCAACAGCATTATCGGGGCCCTCCTGGTTCGGCAGGTATCGACCCAATGGCTGGATATTCGGCTGGCATGAGAGCTCCAGCTCCTTACCCACCCAGATCGACTCCACCCGCTCCCAATTCTTCACGACCACCAGCTGGCTCAATTATGCAGGGCACTCCGCTCTCTATCTCGTCGCCGTCTACAAATTCCTTACCAGTGCAGCTGCAAATACCGAGAACGGATGGGTTGATACGCCCTACCGTCCAAGGTCGTGAATCATTGACGGGTTCCATTACACAGGGTACGCCCATTACTGTGAAAGATCTGGAGACGAGATCGGGTTTGCCACAAAGTGGGTCCCATTCTTCTCATCCTGCTTATGAAGCCTATTACCGAGGTATGCCAACGCCTCAACAACAGCAGCAACAACAACAACAACAACAACAACAGCAGCAGCAGCAGCAGCAGCAACAACAGCAACAAGCCGGTCCACCCCGACTTCCGTATCAACCCGACCCACAGTCATATTCCAGACAGATGATCCTCAGCAATGATTATCTGTTATCGCAACAAATGGCAGATCGAAATCGCGGTGGAAGGGATCGAGAACTACTCGGAGGATCTTTACAACCTCAAATGCCCGTCACCTCGAGACCAAACGATCGACAACCTCCACCTCCCCCTTCTCACCCAGCGTATCAACACAGACCTCCTTCGCCCATGTATGTGCAAAAACTTCCTTCCTACGTCATGGATCAACACCATGGCTATCCTTCGCATTCGAGTGGTGGTGGACTCCCTCCTCCACTCCAACAACACCAGCCCCCACCGCAGCACCAACAGCCGCCTCAACCCCAACAGCAGAGGCAAGGAGTCATCCAGCGAAATTCGTCCGTGCCTTCAGCGCGCCAACCTGATCCACGACCGTCCCCGCCCGCTCCCAACCCGTTACAGCAACAAAATAATCAAGGGCGGACGTCTTCGCCGGGTGGACTCCTTAATCTGGGACCTGGAGGAGGAGGTCTCCATTCCAGCAGCCGACCCAATTCGATTGTCGGTGGTGCTCCTCCCGTTTCCATTTCTCCAAGGGGCGACTCGATTTACGTGCACGACGCATTCGCTTCGCTGGTCAACGCTGCCGCCGCTCAGCCGAGTCTTCCTGTTCCGGATCGTGATCGAAGGGATCGTGAAAGAGAAAAGGAAAGAGATCCAAGAGGTCATCTGCAGTCTTTGCCCGTTTCCAGGTAAATTAACGCAAACATTAATTGATGAAGTAGGATGTCATGTAACATGTTTTCTGCTTTGATTAAAAGGTCAATGCATCCGGATAGAAGAGAAGAAGCAATGGAGCGAACCATGGCGTACCAACGAGAGTCGCCTAAAATTGCCAGCGGCCCTCCAGGACAATCCAGTGCTGGCGGTGCGCCCGGTGGTGGTGACTCTACGCTAACGGCCGCCTCTCTCATCGACGCCATAATCACCCATCAAATCAATCAGTCTTCGAATCCTAACGATATGGTTGTCACCAATTCCAAAACCAGCAACGACAGCTTCTACAATCGGTTTAGGAGGAATGCTAGTCCTGTCGATACACGTGGAACGAGTTTAGATCATCCCCGTGCTGGACACAAGGAACAACAGCGCCATGAAGACGCACCTCCGCCATCATCCGGCATTCCGCCGCAACAACGGCCTCCTTCGTCGTCTCCTTCATTGCCCCCGCCACCTCAAGGATCCTCAAGCAAAGCTGCTTTTACATTAGGAGAACATATTGAATCCATCATTGCCAAGGATTTCCATCAAGGATCTGGAGGAGGAGGAGGAGGAGGAATGCCCATGCCCGGCGAGCAAGATTGGGGACCAGAATGGCAACGGCGTCAGGCTGAGTTTTCGAAATCCCGTATGGCAGCTCCCGAGTCCTTGATGAACGATTACGTCAAGAGCCGTGCAGCCCTTGATTATGCTGCCAAATGTCGAGCTGGCGAAGGGCAACAGATGCAAGATTATGGTCTACTTCGAAGTAGTGGTGGCGGTGGAGGAGGGGGAGAACCTGATCCTCGTCAACCCGCCATCTCCCCCCTTGACTACGTCAAGAAAAAGATCGTCGAAGTGATGCGGACTTCTTCAGATGGTGGTATTCCAGCCGGAGGAGGAGGAGGTGGAAGTTCCAATCATGAAATGGCGCCACCAAGTTCACCTGCTGGCCGACGTGGAATCAGTCCAGCTCCATCGCCCAACAAAAGACCACGCATGAACGAGGATGAAAGAGGTGGACCCTCTCCAGTTGTACCGCATTATATTTCAACACCTTATCCATCCATGGGTTATCCATATTCTATCCAGCCTAACGTCCCCATGAGCAGCAGCGCTCCAACTGCCGTCACCTCCGCATCGACCAGTTCGACTGGCAACCAAACAACAGGCCAGCCAGTTGTTTTGCTATCCTCTCAATATGAACCTCTCTCAGATGAAGATTGATGAAAACGTAACAAAAAAAAAATATATTTAAAAAAATTTGAAAAAAAAAACTTAAAAAAAAAACTAAATAACAAAAACAAAAAATTCTAATAATAAGCACGCTCTTCTTCTTTCCACTGAGCTTTGTAATTGGCTCTTTTGACGGCCAATACAAGGAACTGGATGCTGAACAACGGATCGCTTTGTTTCAGGTACTCAAATGAGTTGTTCCAATCCAGCAACTGAATTCTAAAACAAAGCTACACCCCTCCCCCATCATCATCCAACATCGTCTCTACTCCTTTGCCTGTTAACTTTATGTGGTTCGTTCATCATCATGTTGTCTTTGAATTGGCTGATTCTTTCTCGAATCATCCGCAACCTTTCCGATAAGGTGTTGACTCGTTTTTTTTTGTTTCTACTTGCCCATATTTTTTTTTTTGGTATGTATGTGTGTTTTTGAATGACTTTTGAAAGTCTGTATGTGTGTGCATGCGTGTACCGCAAAGCGTTTTGTCATTGATAACTGGAAGAAAAAGGAATCTTGGATGTACATTATGTGTGTATATTCTGTTGGATTTGGGACACAGGAGTGAATCGGTTCCAATACATGACCGACATTTTTTACGTGATTTCTTCTATATTTCTTTTAAATTGTCAAACAAAGGTCAATTGGTTATGCATGTATTCAAATTTATAGTTCAATCGGTAAGAGAAATCTTAAATTTCGTCATGAAAACAAACAAATGAAGCGCGCGCAATAGGAGCGGCAAAATGTTTCGAACTGCGTTGATCGAAAGATAGGTAGTGTTGCTCAGCTCAGCCTAGTCGCAGTCGGCCATATTGGAAAGAATAGCGAGAAGCAGTTACGACGTGTCTCGTATTTCCAGTTAGTTTTTTCTCTGGTTTATTAAATTGATAAGTTAATCTTGTCCTTTTCTGGAATCGTCGGCTTTTATTTGCTTCACTGGTTAATTTGTCGAAAGAAGGTGTTTGACTTGTCCATTTGTTTCACTGTTCAAACCAGACAAAGGAAAAAGGTTTAGTATGGCTTCTGAATGTCATATACCAGTTCAATGCAAATTCATTCTTTTTATCTTGTTTTTCTACAAAAATAGGTCTCATTTCCAGTCATGGATGCCGAAGAATTCTGTGTGCGGTGGAATAACCATCACCATGTTTTAGTTAGTGTCCTTGACAAATTGTTGGAGAAGGAATCTATGTGTGATGTGACTCTTGCCGCTGATCATCAATTTGTTAGAGTTCACCAATTGGTATTGTGTGCTTGCAGCAACTACTTTGAGGTAAGCTAAATATTAGTTACGTAGATAATGGTAATTTATATTCAAATGCTTTTATTTTCTTTCCAGGAAATGCTGAGCAAGCAAGTCGACAAACAGGCCTTCATATTCTTAAAAGATGTCAGTTTCCAAGATCTCAGGGCACTGGTTGATTACATGTATAAAGGAGAAGTAAATGTTGCCCAGGAACAACTTGCTAGTTTTTTGCAAACAGCTGAAGCCCTTGATATCAAAGGTGAGTTATTTGTTAACATTTTTCCTACCACATAGATCCAATTTTGTGCTCTTACAGGATTGGCATACAAAGAAGGTGACCAGTCTAAATTCAAATCTGGTCAAAATGCAAGGACTAATGCTGCCAAGAGAACACTAAGTGAATCAACATCAACTCCGTCAGTTGTATCCACTCCCAGCAATTCTCAACGACCCGAAAATGACAACATTTCACACACTCCTTCTCAGAACCAATCATCCTCTATACCAAAACCACCTCCTCCCAAGAAAGCTCATGTTGTGCCATCGGAATCTCCTACACATCCAGCGAACACAGACTCAGATGACCACTTTGTTGTAGTCGATACGAAAATGGAATCGGAATTAGACTCTGACCACATGGAAGACCAACTAGATAATAACGGACTAGAATCATCACGGGTATGTGTTAAAAGAGTGGCAGAACTTTTCTTATTAATGTTAATTTCAATTTCAAAAAATCCCAGGACTGTGACGACGACTGGAGCACATCTGACAACGGCATGATATCCATTGTACCCAACTCGACCCGCGATATTACCTTTGGTAATAAACTACCAGTCATAGTTTATAACACACCCGTATTTCTAAAAATGTATTTTTTTTTTTTTTTTAAATTCCAAGGCCCCTCTACATCAGACACGCAAATGGGAGACAATGTTGCCGGACCTTCAGGAACACAACCCAAGGCTAACAATTCATCTAGCGGCGCAGCATCTCGAGGTAGGCATTCCTCTTCATTATTAGTCCTCTACTTAGTGCTAGGTTCCTCTCGTACCGTAGTCTGCTCTCTTTTTGATCCGCCTTCCTTCAGCCCCTTAGAAAACAGATAGACCGCCTTGGTGTCGTTGTTCACGACATTCACGTGGATGAACTTGCATTAGTGTCCCGAATCAGGGTTATTTTTTTTAATTCCTTCAGTTTTGCAACATATCCCTTATTAATATAACTTTAAGATGTTTTTTTTTTTATTTCAATAATTGAACTTTTAAGTTTATAAATAGGAAAATATTAGTTGAGTAAACTAAACGTAAATGCAAATAACTTGCAAGGATATTGAACTGTGAATGAAAAATCCCACAGGATTGCAGTTGCGAAAGGGAAGTGTTGATACGAGATTATTCGACACGAGGTGATTTAAAAGGGTGCCACATACACACCGTTTCTGTCTGATTGTTTTTACCCAACCAAAAAAAAAAACAAGAAAGAACATTGCTCCATCAGCAACCTTATTTAAACGGTTTTTTCACAACCGAAAACCTGTAAAAAATGTCAAAAAACGTTGTTGGCATACCGTTTAGTAACGGGATGCTGATTAGTGGGGCTGACGTCCATACCATGAACTCATTTTTCATTTTATAAAAAAAAAATGCAGAACTAAGAGCGAAAAGAAATGAAGAAACACTGGGAGCGAGGGAATTGAGATTGCGTGCTGTTAGGGAACGTTACGCCGTAAGGAAACGTAATAAAACCCAAGAAGAAAATATCCTATATCGGGCTGAACAGGCTAAACGACAACGTAAAGCACGTCAACAGGAAACGCCCGAAAAGAGAGAAGAAAGACGCAGAAAAAATAGAGAATACTATCAGATTCGACGTGCAGCAGAAGAAGCCGAAGCTGATCTTGCGAGAAGACGCGTAGAAGAAATGCATCAAGGAATTCTTCTTATTGAAGAAAAACAGGAGGTGGCGGGATTAATCGTATTTCTGGGCTCTACATCAGACACGCGAATGGGAGACAATATTGCCGGACCCTCAGGAACACAACCCTAGGCTTACAATTCATCTAGCGGCGCAGCATCTCGAGGTAGGCATTCCTCTTCAATATTAGTTCTCTACTTAGTGTTGTTATTAGTCTTTGCCCGTTTCCAGGTAAATTAACGCAAACATTAATTGATGAAGTAGTATGTCATGTAACATGTTTCTGCTTTGACTAAAGGGGAATGCATCCGGACAGAAGAGAAGAAGCAATGGAGCGAACCATGGCATACCAACGGGAGGCGCCTAAAGTTGCCAGCGGCCCTCCCCTCTCCGATCAGGACAATCCAGTGCTGGCGGTGCGCTCGGTGGTGACTCTACGCTAACGGCCGCCTCTCTCATCGACGCCATAATAACCCATCAAATCAATCAGTCTTCGAATCCTAACGATATGGTTGTCACCAATTCCAAAACCAGCAACGACAGCTTCTACAATCGGTTTAGGAGGAATGCTAATGCTAGTCCTGTCGATACACCTGGAACGAGTAGATCATCCCCGTGCTAGACACAAGGGACAACAGCGCCACGAAAACGCACTTCCGCCGCAAAAACGGCCTCCTTCGTCGTCTCCTTCAGTTTCAATCTAGCAGCTGAATTCTAAAACAAAGATACACCCCTCCCCCATCATCATCCAACATCGTCTCTACTCCTTTGCCTGTTAACTTTATGTGGTTCGTTTATCATCATGTTGTCTTTGAATTGGCTGATTCTTTCTCGAATCATCCGCAACCTTTCCGATAAGGTGTTGACTCGTTTTTTTTTTTTTGTTTCTACTTGCCCATATTTGTTTTCGGTATGTATGTGTGTTTTTGAATGACTTTTGAAAGTCTGTACGTGTGTGCATGCGTGTACCGCAAAGCGTTTAGTCATTGATAACTGGAAGAAAAAGGAATCTTGATATGTGTGTATATTCTGTTGGATTTAGGACACATGAGTGAATCGGTTCCAATACATGACCGACATTTTTTACGTGATTTCTTCTATATTTCTTTTAAATTGTCAAACAAATATTAATTGGTTATTCATATCTATTCAAATTTATATAGTTCAATTGAATCTGTACGAGAAATCTTAAATTCCGTCATGAAAACAAACAAACCAAGCGTGCGCAGGAACGGCAAAATTTTTCCAACTGCGTTGATCGAAAGGTAGGTAGCGTTACTGCTGAGCTCAGTCTAGTCGGCCATATTGGAAAGAATAGAGAAGAGCAGTTTACTTGTCTCGTTTTTCCCGTTAGTTTTGTTTCTGGAATATTTAATTGAAAGATTGATCTTGTCTTTTTCTGGAATCGTCAGCTTTGTTTACTTCACTGGTTAATTTGTCGAAAGAAGGTGTTTGACTTATCCGTTTGTTTCACTGTTCAAACCAGATAAAGGAAAAAGGTTTAGCATGGCTTCTGAATTTCATACAACTTCATTCTTTTTATCGTGCTTTTCTACGTAAATAGGTCGCATTTCCAGCCATGGATGCAGAAGAATTCTGTTTGCGGTGGAATAACCATCACCATGTTTTAGTTAGTGTTCTTGACAAATTATTGGAGAAGGAATCTATGTGTGATGTGACTCTTGCCGCTGACCATCAATTTGTTAGAGTTCACCGACTAGTATTGTGTGCTTGTAGCAACTACTTTGAGGTAAGCTAAATATTAGTTACGTAGATGCTGATGGCAATTTGTATTCAAATGCTTTTATTTTCTTTCCAGGAAATGCTGAGCAAGCAAGTCGACAAACAGGCATTCATATTCTTAAAAGATGTCAGTTTTCCAGATCTCAGAGCACTTGTAGATTACATGTATAAAGGAGAAGTAAATGTTGCTCAGGAACAACTTGCTAGTTTTTTGCAAACAGCTGAAGCCCTTGATATTAAAGGTGATCTATTTTTTAACATTTATCCTACCACATAGATCCAATTTTGTGCTCTTACAGGATTGGCATACAAAGAAGGTGACCAGTCTAAATTCAAATCTGGTCAAAATGCAAGGACTAATGCTGCCAAGAGAACACTAAGTGAATCAACATCAACTCCGTCAGTTGTATCCACTCCCAGCAATTCTCAACGACCCGAAAATGACAACATTTCACACACTCCTTCTCAGAACCAATCATCCTCTAGACCAAAACCGCCTCCTCCTAAGAAAGCTCATGTTGTGCCATCGGAATCTCCTACACATCCAGCGAACACAGACTCAGATGACCACTTTGTTGTAGTCGATACGAAAATGGAATCGGAATTAGACTCTGACCACATGGAAGACCAACTAGATAATAACGGACCAGAATGGGCATCACGTGTATGTGTTAAAGAGTGGCAGAACTTTTCTTATTAATGTTAATTTCAATTTTAAAAAATCCCAGGACTGTGACGATGACTGGAGCACATCTGACAACGGCATGATATCCATTGTACCCAACTCGACCCGTGAAATTACCTTTGGTAATATATAAACTACCAGTCATAGTTTATAACACACCCCTATTTTTAAAAATTGATTCTTTTTTTACTCCAAGGCCCCTCTACATCAGACACGCGAATGGGAGACAATGTTGCCGGACCCTCAGGAACACAACCCAAGGCTAACAATTCATCTAGCGGTGCAGCATCTCGAGGTAGGCATTCCTCTTCAATATTAGTCCTCTACTTAGTGCTAGATTCTCTCTCGTACCGTAGTCTGCTCTCTTTTTGATCCGCCTTCCTTCTGCCCCTTTTCAAAAACGCCTTGGTGTCGTTGTTCACGACATTCACGTGGATGAACCTGCATTAGTGGCCCGAATCAGGTTTCTTTTTCTTGTTTTAATTCCCTCAGTCGTGCAACATTACTTTTATAAGCAGACACGCTGAAGATGTCTAGTTGTTATTGAACCCGGAAGAGGAAGAAAGGGTAGATAGACAGAAATTAGGTTTCATAGCTAAAGAAAAAACCAAATATTCCGAACTTGACGGGTGACTTTCTCCGAATTAATGTATAGGTGACTTTTTGGACGTACCCGTGGACGACAGTCACGACACGAATCGAATGATTTCCCCGGCAGTCTCGGCAAGGGGTCCTGCAACCGTTTGTCCGCGATGTTCGGTCAGGTTCCTTCGGGTTAGTGCCCTGGTCGCCCACTTGCATTCGAACAAATGCGACTCGGTGACTATGTTTAAGTGTCCTTTAGCCTCGTGCACTTTCACCACACGCCACCAAGGAAATCTAAAGCGACACTTTTTGAAGAGGCACCCTTTATGAATCAAATGCAAATTAAATTCGCACAACAATTCTTATTTTTGTCCCTCCATTACCTGTGCTGTTTCTCTTCAATAAACAGAACTCAGATTGATTTTTTGTAGACACAAAATCTGTCAAATCAAACAACCATGCGAAAATTGAATACAGGCAGCAACTCTTTTTGAAGCTTGACCAATTAATTTTGAGTTAAGTTATTTTGACTCTTTCTTTTTTCTCATTGGTCCCTTGTTTTGTTTTTCTCCCAACTCTTCTGTTAGGGTACGACATGGACGATCAGTCTCTTGACGAACGCTTCGGTTGCCCGAATTGCCGGCGGAGTTATAAGCATAAGAAACATTTGTACCGCCACCTGCGCCAGGGATGCGATGAAATGACGTCGGAAGCGGCGGCGGCGGCTGGCCAACGCGACGGCCAATCAAGTCATATTCCCATCTTCCGTTGCAGCTTGTGCTCGTATACCACGTACTTGAGGGCTTCTCTGTTTCAGCACACGCAAATCGAACACGAACAAACGGTTATTCCTCCCTCTCTGCGCGCCAGTTCTATCCACTTTCTTTTGAATTCCTCTGCCACGCAAAACGTTTCAGTTGCAGATCAAAATACCTCCCAATTGTAGAAGGTTATTTTAAGAAGAAATCCAGTTCGAAATAAAAATGTGTTAAAATGTAAGAAAAAAAGAAATTGATTTCGATTATTTTCTGACTGCTACCACGAGAACTTGGGAAATCATTGAATCTGATTTCTCTGTTTGTTTATTTTTTTATTTTTATTTCTTTTCTCTTTAATTTCAATCGGTTGCTGCTGGCAGGCGTCGCTGAGGACGTGCTCCAAGGTCGCCATGCTTGCCCCAATTGCCATCGGACTTATAAGCTTAGAAGACTCGTGTTCCGTCACCTGCGCAAGGGCTGCGATTTAGCGACAACGGAAACGATGGCCAATTACCACGGATACAAAACTCCGCTTCCCGCTTTCCGTTGCAATTTCTGCCCTTTCATTACGTTCATTAGGGAATTCCTAAAAACACACAATCAAAAAGAACACGGCGGCGATTGCCAATTGAGTTTGAAACGCGCTTGAATCGCTTGTTCTTGTATGATTCGTTTATTTAAAAAAAAAAAAAAAAGTATCGATGTGAAATCCTGCCGATGAGATTCTGGATCTTTTTGATTTTTGTTTCCGCTCGTGAATTATTTGAAATTTTATTTTCTTCTTTTTTTCTTTTCGAATTTGGTTCAAAGTCTCATGGGTGTCCATTGTTGTTTTTTCTCAAATGTTCTGACCATATAGGTGACGAGGTGGACGGTCAATCTCGCGTCGGTTGCCCCAATTGCCAACGGACCTATAAGTCCAACAAATTTTTGTACCGTCATCTGCGACAGGGTTGTGGCGAAATAGCGTCCGGCTACCGAGAAGACCTTCCGTGTCATCTGCCCGTCTACCGTTGCCACGTCTGTCCTTACATCACGTTCATTAAGGGATTCTTGCACAGACACTCTCAGACTGCGCACTAGACCGTTGAGACCTCAATTATCTAACCAGCGGCTGCCCCCCATCTTTGCTCTTTCTTTCTTGGCCCACTTTTGACTCACTACTCACTAGCAACTCTCTCCGGTTTCACCTAGAGAATCAATTTTTTTTTTTTTTTCGAAATGCGACTAATACAAGTCCCCAGTTGAATGAATCGGTATCTTTGATTATACATTTATTATTTTATTTTATTATCAATCGTCCTCTCTTACGTTTCTGTCAAATCCTCGATGGACAGTAGGTGATCTAGGTGATCAAGATCAATCGAGGGTGTCTTGCCCGGCTTGCTGTCGGACTTACAAGGATAGGCGAAATTTGTTAAACCATGTACGTTACAGCGCCAAGTGCTATCGACCGAAAATCTTGCAACTCCTCGGACTTAGGCCGAGAAACAACCTCGTCTGAACGAAAAATTGTAGGAGACGAAATCGAGTCGGAAAATCGGCTCCCAATGAATTTGATTTCCCCGTCATTCCGACGTTCTTCTCTGTGCACCCATTAGGCCATTTTGAAGAAAAAAAAATTCGCTTGTTTAGTTGTCATTTGTTTTGTCGGTTATTAGCTCAGAATGATAAAGATTGGGAAGTCTCTAGTTGAGTTACTTTGATTTGATGATCCTGTTTTTATCTGAATGGTTCTCTTTCTCCGTTTTTTGTCCCATCTTCTGAACCCACAGGTGATGACGGGAAGGACAATCGAGTCATTTGCCGGGTCTGCCATCGGACTTATAAGTCGTGGAAAAATTTGTTGCAACATTTGCGCCGGGACAACACGGGCTGCGCACAACCCAACCTCATCTCGCTCATCCAAGAAAATCGCAGAGTCTCGTATAGGGACTTTGCGCGAACCCTGGCCATCGAGGCCGACCCTGAAGCTCACCAACCCCTGATCAAATGTCCCAATTGCCATTTCAGTTACAAGTTTAAGAAGGATCTGTACCGCCACTTGCGCATGGGCTGCGACGCCATGACGACGGCGACGACCGTCGACTCCCGCGACGGCCAGCTGTGCGACTTGCCCGTCTTCCGTTGCAATTTTTGCCCTTACGTCACTTTCGTCAAGTCGTCCGTGCGCAGACACGTTCAAAGCGCCCACAGCAATTGATCCCACAATGCGACTCTTTAAAGAAATCCGCTTTTCTGTTTTTGTTTTCTATTTGATGTCCACTTTTTCCACTTTCACAGAGAGGCCGATCCTAATTGATTTGATTCCTTGTTTGTCTTTTTTTCGCCCCATTGCCGCCGACAGGTGCCCAAGTGGACGAGCAAACTCGAGTTGTTTGCCCCAATTGCCATCGGACTTATAAGTACCGAAAACTATTGTATCGCCACCTGCGACAAGGATGCGGAGAAATAGCTTCCGGTTACAGCCAAGACCAGCCATGCCCTCTGCCTGTCCACCGTTGTCCCTTGTGCCCTTACATCACATTCATAAGGGGATTCCTAAACCGACACGCCGTCACCGCTCACGGCCAAACCTCCGTGCATCCGTCGTCTTCTTCTTCTTCCCATTTGTAGTCTAACTCTCCCACAATTGCAAAGTACTAGCGGCTGTAGTCATTGCATAATCCTCAGATCAGGCCTTTGTCTAACCATTTTGGGTTTTTGCTTGTATTATAAAATCAAAACAGCCGCCAAAAGTTGAATCGAATTTTCTATGATGAATTCTGTTTGTTTCTTCCTATTGCCCACAAAATACCTTTCAAACTCTGTCTCTATATTCTGGCTGATGCAGGTGACGAGTCGGGCGTCTATCTATCTGGGCGAGTCAGTTGTCCCGTCTGCCGTCGGAATTATAAATGTAGAAAACATTTGTTGCAACATCTTCGCCGGAATTACCAGGGCTGTGCTCAGCCTCATCCTGGCTTGCTGGTCGGACAGATTTATTCGCACTTGCCCCACTTTCGTTGCTCTTTTAACTCGTGCTCGTACATCACTTTCGTCAAGAAGTTCCTCCACGAGCACGCCCTGGAAGCCCACGGCGTCGCCAGCGTCGTTGAAGGATCCGATTTGATGGATAGTCTGTGAACAAAAATCTAATCTATCCCTCCAAAAAATAACCCACTCATGATACTCGTATTTAAATGTTTGCTGTTTTATAACAGTCCCCCCCCCCTCTCCCCCCTTCGTCTTGTGCATTCCATTTGATTTGATTTTGATTGAGTTCCGTTTAGATGTGAAATATTGCGCATTGGAAATGTTTGACAGAAAGATTTGGAATAAAAAACAAATTGAACAAAAATCATCTGTTTGATTTCTGCTTCGAAATTCTGTTTCGGTTAATGAATGACGCCGTGTCTTTATGGATAGAAACGATCGAATCGGTTGTCCCAAATGCGATCGCAAGTTTTTACAAGAGTAAAAAGTGTTCGACTGCGTTAGCCCAGACATTCTGTGCTCCTACAAAACGTTCAGAAATGATGATTGTTTTAACAAATAAAAACATTCAAATCGTTTCACGACATTTCCAACGATGAGAAAAATTCCCTCTCGTGCCATTTTGTCCAGTTTTTCTTGGCATTTTATAAATACATGGTGGCGTTTCTGTTCAAATAAAATTGTCTGATCTTTTGTCTAGTTAGCCTGAAAAAAAGAAGTTGTAGAGCTTCGGGTTTGTATATACAACAATATGCCGATCGTTGATATTCGTCGTTAATTGGATCGGAACTTTCGAAATGTTTGGTTTTCTTTTCTGGCAATCTTGTTAGCTTTTTTTTTACAGCCTAACGAATCGTTACTGGGTCTACAATGAAACAAAAAGATTATTACAAAAGGACTCGCTCAAGACTAGTATATAGGGCCTCGAAATTCCCACATTAAATTGATCATTCTTAATCGAAATTCACACCATTTGTGTAATGATTGCTGTTGTTTCATCATTTTCATTCCTGGATTGTTGGAATTTTTAACTAGGTGGAGCTCCATTCTCGATGTCCTGTCCGAATTGCTTCAAGTGTTACACTCACCCAAATTCTTACACCAGGCAATTAATTAAACATTTCTATGAATCTAACCCAAATCGCACTCGTGTAATCTATTTTTCCTTCAAAAAATACTAATTGAAAAAGGCACGTGAAAAACGAGTGCGTGGCAGTCGAACCGAGATTTGTGTGCACCGCTTGTGGATCCCGTTTCCGCCGTAAAGTCTACCTCAAAGATCACTCCTGTTCGGTAAATATTATACACATAATCTCTTTTTTTCAAACCCTATTAATTTTCTCCGCTTTTTTATTGCCTGTGTCTGGCTACTACTAACTACTGTACACCATCTGTCGCACGTTTCAAATGATTTTCTTTTTTTGTTGTTGTGTTCAACGAAATAAGAAAATCTGATTGATGAGTCGTGACAGTCGGCCTTCTTAGTAGAGGGGATTTTCTAAGAGAAGACTCAAACACATTTCAGAGAGTCTCCCAGATATGTCTTGTATGCAACTTTCTCTTTGCTTCCATTTCTTATACGTGTACTCTATATAGCTGGCTGCATCTTTACGATCTGACATGAATCACATGAATCGGAAAATCCCATTCCAGCCCATTTTCTCTCTGATGATGTTGTTGTTGTTGTTTTCTAGGCAACCAAAGGCAACCGAGTCACGTTCGTCTCAACCACCAACTCATAATCTCCCCCCGTCTCCAATAAGAAGAAAGCCCCATAAGCTCTTTTGGGTGTGTGTGTGTGAACCACATAATTATTCTGTGTGTCCCTCCTGTTTCATACATGTACATACCACCTGCCCCAGCAATTGTTGGTTCCAACCGACGACGACTCAGATATGTACCTCATAACTTTAACGGATTGGCTCTCTTCTAGAATTCGCTCGTTTCAAAAATTGTCTGGAATTGGCGACGTCCAAAAAACAACCAAAAAGAGGCGGATCCTTTCATACACATCGCATATAGTCGAACAACCAAAAAATGCACCTACAAAAAGAAACAAGCAGTCACTGAAGGGTTTTACAAGGTTGAACAACCCGCGTGAGTGAGTTGCTGCTACTTATAATATCATACCGCGCCTTCGTGATTCGATTGAAGGAGCCTCTCTCACTATATGTTTATAACCCCACCAAAAATACAGAAAACCCCAAAAAGTCTCTGTTCTTCCTATTCATGTGTATTCACGAAATATGTTTTTTTTTATTTTTCATTTGTTTTGTAATTTTGGTCTTGTTGTCGACTCCGTCCTCCCGACTCACGGTCTGCCGTCGCGGCGGAAAGTTTTGACGTCACTGCACGCAGACTGCTGTTGACATTGGTGTTGAACAGTTGTGTTTTTTCGACGTTCGTGCGTGAATGTGAGTGTTCCCCCCCCCCTTTCATTTTTTTTTGGTGTTGTGCCCTGCTACACACAGAGATTGACGGAATAAAAAAAAAAAAAAAACGAATTTTATTTCTAAAACCGAATTTCGGCCGGATAATCGTTGCCGGTCACGTCATCGCGTTTTAGAGATTTGACGTTGCTGTTGTTGGGATGTTGTGATTTATCCAGGCAAGTTTATTTGTCGTCGTCTACTCGTCATTTTTTTGAGTCTTTTGTTCTCCAACCGGTTTCCGTCCGATTTGTTGGTTTCCGTCCGTCTTTTTCCCGACTTGTTGCACTTTTGAGTCGCTGAGTTGTTGTGTGTCCATTTCCGCTGGATTTTTTGAAGCAAATGACATCACCGTCACCTTGTTATTGTCAGATAATGACACGTGCAAAACTAGTCGTTTATCGCTCTCGACAAAACATCGTTGGGGCTGGTACACACTGCACATTGTTGCCTTTCGTGAGCGTCGGTTCGCTTCCAGTGTGGCGATGTATATGGCGCTGGCTCTTGTACACATCTTCACCAGCCTTACATTTTGCTTTTGTTTGGTTTCAAGATAAGGCGGGGAGGAAATAAATTAAAACTGGTTTGCTGGCAGGAATGTGTAGAGTAATAATCACGTCTGCAGTTGAGTAGTCACGACACGCTAGAGATGATTCTACGATGACTCTAGTATAGTAATAGTAGTTTGGTGGGAAGATTTTGTTCTTTTTCCGTTTTCTTTTTGTTTTATTTTAACGAAGGAAACCAGGTGGTGGTCTCAGCGCCATCTCTTACCGCGTGAATTGATGCTGAACTGATGGCCTGGAATAAAAAAATATTTCGTCGAAACATAAAAAAAAAACGAACGAAAAATCGTGAAATAAAAAAAAAACGGCGGCGTGGAATAATAATTGCTCGTGTAGCGGTTGCGAAAGAATTTTCCAAGATTTCCTTTTCGTGCAGCATTTTTATTTCGGAGAATCTCTAGCGTTTTAAATTTCACTCGGCGGGTTATGTAGTTTAATGGGTTATTATTACGGGATTTGGTCGAAAAATCCAATAGATGGCGCAAGTTGTTTTTATTGATTTCAGCCACTCAAACCTGTTTTTGTTTCAGTGGTCGTGAGAAAAATTTGTCTGCGTGATGTGTGTTATGTGACGTCTCGTTTTTTTCTCTTTTTTGTCGAGGGGGAGATTCGTAATTTCTTTTATCAGCAATAGACACACACACTAATCGTTTAGAAATTCCTGTCCCTCGTTGATATTTATCGTCGTGCTGCCTTTTCCATCCCAGCGCCGCTCAATTCTAAGCCATTATGCTGGGTGGTTCAGGTTGGTTGGCTTTCAGACCTGTTTAAGCACATTTCTCTTCCGCTGTTGTTCAAAACTCTCCTCCGCCAATTGGCCGTGCTTTGAAATAAAAAAGAGTCGCTTTTGATTCACTCCAGTCAACAATGAGAAAAGAAGAAGCAAACATCTTGTTTGAAAGTTGGATAATTAAGGCTTTCTTTCTTGCTCTCGTCTATCACCCAGGACCTCATCATTTGAGATTGCACTGATCTTGCGCACAGTTGACAGTCCCCTTAGCTGTGTATTTAACCCCCCCCTTTTGAAGTACGTTTAATTTCTTTTTGGTTTTGGGGCTTTGTGTTTCTTTCCACGTGGGGGAGAGCAGGACAGGTGTGCAGTTGGGAAGCATTTATATTTCTGTTTCCTGACGTTGTATGGTTGTAGGCTATTTAACAGTATTCTGTGAAGCCCTTGCTCCACATGTATCAAATTGCCATGCGAAATCTGACTACGGTGTGTTGTTTCTCTTTTCCCTCCAGGTTTCACTCACAGCAAGCAAATGGGCAATTGTGTTTCGTCACAGAGCCAGCAGGCAGTGGTGGAGAAACAAGCAGCAACTGGCAGAGGCAGAAGCATAGTTTCTCTTCGCAAGGTAAATGTGTTTTTTTTTTCGTTCTCTGCCCACAAGTTCCCTGGTTACACTTGTTTGAAACAAAACAAAACAAACGCTTTATAGTGTGTGGTGTGCATCATCGTTGATCGAAAAATCGACAACAAAACACGTGGGTTGAGAGGGTACGATAGGTTTATCGAACGCCTCGGCGCAGGCGCAGCAACCATCCAGTGGAAACCTTAATGTAAAACGGTATTGATTATCAAAGGGTGGGGGGATCCATCTTGTTGTTGTCCTTCTACGCCTTTCCACAGTCTTGAGACGACATCCTTGACGCATCCGGCTCTCTCTCTCTCTCCAGCACAGTCAGCAGATATTCTTGTGTAATTATAATTGAAAGTTTGAAGTTTTTGATAATTTCGGGGCTGAATTCGTGTCGTGGCGTTGATTACTCTCATTTTATATCTCTTGAACCGCTCTCTCTCTCTCTCTCTGTACGTTGTGCACGAGATGTACAAAGTTTCAAGTGCGTGACATTTGACCCAACGTTCTTCTTCTTTTTTTTCTCTCCCCCCCATTGTATTCAGGCTGCAATGGAGAAGTATCCGGTTCCCACCAAAAACCGCTTGGTCCTCGGCAACGAAGGGACAACTGGCGGCCTCAGCAACAATAGCAGCTGCAGTAACAACGCCCCAGCCGGCACACAACAGACCAACGATGCCGGCAACAACGACATAACGCAATTACGCTCGAAATTACGGCCACCCTCCGTCATCATCGCCAGGCCGGTCAGCATCCAGCTGACTAATAAGAGTGGCATTGACACCAACGGCAACATACCTCGACCCTCTAGTCTACCCCGTCTGTTGAAAACGTCAGATAACAACGCCACGGCCAAGATTGAGTCGCTCCAGCAGCAGCAACAAGCCAAACCATCCAATTTGACGGGCTGCGCCACGTTCCGGACCGTCAGTTTGGATTCCAAGAACCGGACGATCCTCAATCCACCGCCCGTAGTCTCGGCTTCATCGAACAAGACATCGACGGCCTCCAAGGATTCGAGGTCCGTCTCCCCTTCGCCATCGAGCATGTCCATAGCCTCGAGTTTCGGCTCGAATAAAAGTCATTCGGTGGCCGATTCCGGAATCGCCACTTGCTCCAGCAGCCGCTCGCAGTCCACCATTTCCGAAAGGAAGTCGGCCCTGTCTCTGAAATTCGGTTTCTTCACCAAGAAGACGGCCGGCGCCACTGAAACCAAGAAAGCCAACGTCGATCGGATCAATTCCGCCAATAGCATCCTGACGGCCACTCCGCCTCCATCTTCGGCCGTCAGTAAACTTCGCGGGACATGCGAGTTGCCACGTCAGACTAAATCGCCGCGTCCAACTTCCCTCCGCTTAAGTTCGTCGGTTACCGTTGGATCAGCCGGCGTCCAGCGAGTGACGGGCAGGATACAGCAGCCGGCAACCCATAAAAGTCCGGCTAGAATGCCGACTCCCCAATTGACGTCGATAAAGAACAGAGCCGCTTTAGTGCTGGGCCGGAGTAAAAGTTCCGATTACAAATCGGTGGAGCTCAGGCCGCGGCTGAGCGTCGAGGCTATCGTGGCTTCTCTCGAACAAGAAATCCGACATCAATTGGGTCCAGAACCGCCTCCATTGGCCCTCAGTCCCAAGAAGGAAGTCAAGGAAATCTCGACTCCGGTCGAGAAAGTTGAAGTGGAGCGATTCGGCATCGAGACGGCCTCCAAGGCCCAAATCGAATTCGTCGACGAAGATGAGGACGAGGATTTCATCGAAGATATCGAACTTCAACTTCAAACGCCATCCAGCGCCGCCGAGTGTCAGCCTTCTCCGTCAGTCATTTTATAAAAATTTTCTTAAGACTATATGCAAATTACTTTGTGCTCAAAATTTGAATTTTTTTGGGTTGTTAATTACAGAGAAGGCGACGATCAAAGTCGAGACGAAGGTCATCATGGCGACGAAGAAGATTCTAATGCTACATCCATTTCAGACGCCATGATAGACGATGAAATTGCCGACCAGCCCGGTCTTGTCATGCTCGGACAGGTTGATTACTGTTCTTACTCTGTTGGTTTTCTTTTTTTTTCTTTTTCTTTTTTTTTTTTGGGTCTGTTCTTGGTTTGATGATGGCCATTTAAATGTAAATTATTCTTTTGTTTTTTCTCTAGTCGTACTCAGTTCCGGCGTCGCCGATGCATTCTTGGAGATCCGAACTGTTTCATTACAACCTACCGCCCATGTCCATGATCAATTATCCGCCGTCGGAAGACGATCAATCGGACGTCTCATCCTACCATCACAGGTCAGTGCGTTTGTGGTGTAATGGGAGTCGTTTCGGCGTGAACGTCGTGTTCCTCCAGGGGCGTTCCAGTCGAGTAGATTTCCAAGGGCCTTTCTTCTTTCTTACTATTTTTCAAAACTTCTCCGACGGTAGCAGGTGGTCCGCGGGCAAGAAAGCGTGACGTTTCAGATCGAACGCATTCGTCTGTGATGAAAAGCAACTGTGCACCTTTTTTTTTCGTTCTTTATTATTATTATTTTTTGGTTGTACACCTCTTACCACTATACAACCAGTAGCTGGACGCCATTTTGTTTCCTTTTTCTCTCTGCGTCAAATTTTTAGTTATCGGTTTCAGAACAAAAGTGGAGTGGCAGCGTATCAGATCATATAGACGTTGGGGGGTGGAAGCAGCTATATCGATTTTACCATTTCATTTCACCGTTTTCATGCGTCCATGGTTGCGATCATTTCTTGTCTTTTTCCTGGTTGTCTCGTCTGTCGCTGCGCCCAGCGCTGCAGACGGACGCTGGAATTCCGCCAGAGAGTTGTGAGATAGAAGCTGGAACAGCACGGGACTCTTTTCTTGGCTCTGTTTTGGTGCGCCGGCCGTTGCTTCTGTCTGCATAGGTATTTTTTTCTAAATTACGATATGTACATGTATGCAATTTACTCGTTTTTTTTTTGTTTTTGGAGGGAAACAAATTCCTATCTTTTTATCTTTTTTACCCTTTTACGGTTTGAAAACGGTTAAATGTCCGTCTGGAAATAAGAAACAAACAGATGCCGCTGTCTGGTTGTTGTTAATTTATTGACCGGTCAACTTCTTATTCATTCGGTTATCGTTTCGGTCGGCTTAGAAAAAACCAAAAAAGTTATTCTTCTTTTTGGAAGGGAAAGCGTAGAGAAAAAATGGCCATTTTGTTTTCTTTGGCCCTCGGTCCCTTTTGTTGAGTTATTTTGGGCCCGTAATTTATCCAAGTGAAGTGGGACCTTCGACAGCCGTAGTAGTAACTGGTAACGCTGGGTGAACTTGACGACGTTCGACGCTTTTAAACATTCTTTTAACGCAAGTAAATGGCGAGCGGACACCTGCCAGAACAATTCATCGGATGGCTGGCGACTTACCAACCAAAATAATATTATTATGTAATGGGGTAGTTTTTTTTTTGTTATTCTGTTTTATTTGGACGCCTGCCCTTAACACGCCCAGCCTAGAAGAAAAACCAACCACAAGGGCAGCGAACTTATTGCTCGTGTTTTCTTTCCTCATCCATTTCGATTGTTTTTTCTGTCTGTCTGTGTTTGTTTTTGTCTTTTTTTTTTATTTCTTTTGGCTTCGGCTCAAAGAGCCTGATCACGAACCGAAAAGTTCATCTTCTTAACTGAGGGAACGAGTTTTTGTTCTTATTTCACGCACGTCAACCGTTAGCTCGATGAACTCCCGTTGGTCACATTGTCATTGCCACCGGATGAACCGCTTCAGCTTCCCGTCTTTTCAGTCAAAACTGTTCAATCAATTGAAATAATGAGGCAAAAATCGTCTGGACAGGTTGAAATTCCCGCACTATCGCCTCTTTCTCACGACAAAGAAGAAGAAAGAAAGAAAGAAGAGAGTTGAATGCTCTGCTGTGTCCATGGCCGTCGTCGTTACTGCCCAGTGGAAATCCCCCTGCCCACCTTATAACTCCATTGCACTTGATAACACATGAAATTTTTCCCATAGTGAACTCGGAGGAAATGCCGCTGGGCATTGGCCGTCCGTTGTGGAGGAGAGACGAGAGAGGCTTAGTCTTCTTTCTTCTCCTCTCGTCGTGAGAACGTGTGAGAGATACGTCAGTTTGCGTTCACTTGTCGACCAGTCATTTCTCTCTCGTGTGTGTCGGAGATTTAGTCCGGCTCGTGTGCCCATGCGGTCTGAAGGGACAGAACCATCTGTCCGTCTCTATTGTGTCTGATTATTTTTGGTGTGTGCGCTGCTGCTGCAGCTGATGCAGAGCCCTGGTTATTATTTTTAGCTGTTTGAAGGATTTTGGGCGATAGCTTAGAGGAAAAACTAAGCCAAGAGATCGATTTCTTGTTTGCAGACTAGTGCGACGACGCGTTGCCAGTGTCAGCGATATCGACGACGGTCTCAAGGAGTCGCCCGTGGCAGCGGCGACGGCCAGCAGCAGCAGTCCTGTTGCTCCCGCCGATGGGATCAGGGCGTCGACGATGAGAGCAGAACTCTTCAACTCTCCGTCGTCCAAGCATCGAGAGAGCAGCAGCACCAGCTACTGGCCGCCCTCGGAAGCGACCATCGTCATTGAATTGGAGGAGTACACGAGTATGGCCAACGAGCTGGCCGACATCAAGTCTCAGCTCATCACTTTGCAGAATCTTTTGGTAACAATTTAATTAAAAAACAAAATTTGACTTTCGATTGAACTTTTTAAATTTTTTTCAAATTTTCAGGTGGAAACGGTGGCAGATGGCGGAAGCAATTGCGGTGGCATAGATCCGCCCGGATCGCACACGGCGCCTCTGTGGGACTTGAAGCGTGATCTGGTTCTCTTGCGAGAGGAACTCCAGGAAAAGAATACGACAATCAAGACTTTGAAGAATCAACTGCGGGCCGTCAACGGCCGGACATCCGTCAACAAGAACAAGGAATCGACGGCCACCACCAAAGCTTCAGCTTCGTGCAATGTAGCCACTCAAACTGACAGGGTAATAATATGTTGTTATTCTTATATTTTTGTAGTTTGGAACCTCAATCTTTTATACTTTTTTTGAGTAATCATGTTTGGTTAATTTTTATTTTTCTCCTTTTTATAGCCCCGAAGTGGCGCCTTCACCAACGGTCTATCCCCGTCTGATAACGACGAGGTTCAATTAGTCAGGTACGATTCTTTCTACTTGTGTGTCACCTGTAGTTTCGTAACCTGATTATACCGAGCTCGGACAACTTCTAAAGTCCTTCTCTCTCTTTATCTTTTGGCATTTCGACATGTACTGCAGCTTTAGGATAGGGCAGGTAAAACATCCAGGGGAGAAGGGTCTTTGAGTTTTTCTTTTGGTCTTTCCGATATTTTTTTATTGCATGCGGTTATTGATTGGAACATTTCGAAAATTATTCTAATCAAATGTTTTTTCTTGGTTTTATTTTGATGCGCAGCAGTACTAAATTGAAGCTGCCCACCGTTTCTGGGTTACCTGTCCGGTCACGTCCGATCAGATTGACGACTAAATGATTTGACGACCCAATCATTCAATCAGCTTCTTTATGCCGTTACGTAATATCGGAATTTTTTTCCATTCTCCGTCAACTATTTTTCTTATTTCCTTATCTAAAATTAAAACACCATGAATTTCCGATTCACCATCTATGATTATGTTCTCGCACTGTATCCCGTTGGTTTTCTTTTTCCCTCCCGTGATTCCGTCATTGAAATTGTATGTACATTCTCGATTGCAGACAGGCTAATAATGGTAACGTAAAGCTTTAAAATAATAGGATAGGAGTTCATAACCGAGAGAGAGAGAGAGAGCTTAATAGGTTCCACACACCAGAATGATCTAATTCGGTTTAGATGTGTAATTCCCTAGTCATTTTCTACCCCCGATGTAATAACTTACCGTATAATTATTTACGTCTGAAACCTTTCTTTTTTTTTTCAATTGAGAAAGCAAATTACTAAATTAATCGAAAGCACAAGTATCTTCAACGCATATTCAAATTAATTATTAGGGAAAAGGATTTCTTTTTTCCGTTCAATTCCGATTCAAATGAGAAAAATAATCACATAGTACTAACAAAGCCGGACATCCAACCATCTTTATTAACGCCAATCACCTCCACTCACCCCACTTTTTCCCTGCTATTATAAAAATTACAATTGATTTCTTTTGATAGATACTGAAAGTATTTTTGGGGGTGGGTTTTTCAAAGTCACTCAACAACTTATAGCTCGCCGTCTCCTTAATTGTCGATCCCTTCAATTCCAAGTGTTTTGTTTAGATTTGCTGTTCATCGACGTTGACGTATAAAAACCACACATAACTAGGAACCATATAACTGCATTAATTCTTGACCCCGTATTAATCCTTACTTATATACCGTCCTTATTATTAATTTTTTTTTTGGCCCCTGTGTTTTTTGTTATAGTTTTTTTTTTGTGTCCTGAACAACATCACAACAACAACAATACATGGCTTGGTTGATTCCGCCACATTCCTCTGATCCACGCCCTTATTATTGATTTTATGGTTATTTTTTATTTTTATTTTTATTTTTTTAACTTATTTATTTTTCCTACTAACTATTTATTGATCGGCGGGGGATTTATTATATTCGCTCGATCCTTGTGTGGACAACATCTACTATATAGTAAAAGAAAACTTTTGGCGAATTGGATCGATCGGATCAATTGGAAACCCCTCCGAGTATTTCCTCCCTCCGATCCGTTTATCGTAATCGTGTACGTAATTGTATCCTCAACTGAAATGTAATCAGTGCATATGTAATTGGGTGTACGGCAAGAGATAATCCGAGTCCTATCAAATTACACGGTCTACGTATATACCCAACGTGCGTCAGGATTTCAATTTACGTCACTGGACGAATTTTTTGGGGTTTTCTGTTATTGGCGTCGGACGAACCCCCCCTGGAAGGATTCGGAACTGAGTTGGGCGTGTCGCCAGAGAAGGAAAGTTCACATCCTTAGCAATAGTGGTAAGTTAACTTTAAAAATTTCCTTTTTTATAGAAAATTGAAATCAATCACTTTGCGCCATTTTGATTCCATTTTCTCCAAGTTAAAATCTCATTTTCTTTTTTTTTCTTCCATTTAGGAAATGCGATTCCCGTACACTAGATGGATGATATATTCCCGCGTGAAAAAAAAGGCTATTCGCAAAGTGAAAAGTAGAAAACAACATAAGATGGCACGTGGCGGTACACGCGGCGTTTGTTATTGATCCGCCCTCTTTCATCTCTCTTCAGATCCCATCGCCACTTGCAGGATCTTCAATTAAAAAAGGTATTTAGCTAGTAGACTCTGTGCCCTGTCAACCAGCTTAAGTCGAAAGAGAATTGCGTGCGCCCTCTTGGGTTTATTATAGTGAAGCTCGGCTTATTCTTGTCTGAAAATGGGATTTACCCCAAACAGTAGAAATTGCTACATTTTAACCCCTTTTTCCTATCTAATCGCTCCTTGTTTCAAAGGCTTCCAACCCTTTGATTTCAGCCAGACGAATCCTTTCCAAGGATTATAAAACACATTGCCAAAAATAAAGATTGCAACCCTTTTGAAAATGTGTCACGCAAACAAATCAATAAAAATCGATAAAGTGATTTTGATGAAGTCTTATAAAACCACACCCGAACTAAATATAATAATCAGAACACACAATTTCTATTCTATATGCCAAATTTTCGCTAAATTCGGACACGTGTGTGCTGGGACCCTGAGACACTCAACATTTTTGTTTGTTTATTTATACGCGAGGGAACTAAATTCTTATCACCTAATCCCGTTCTATGAGGGTGAAAGAGTGCAAGTATAGTAGTTGCGTGAGAGTGTGGCCTAGTTTTCACCCCCTTTCCTCCCGCGGTATATCGTAGTGACCAAAAAACTTACAACTCCGTCTTTACCTTGACACAGACACAGTTAGTGCGTTTGCGATCTAAACGTACATAACAATTGATTAATAAGGCCCGCACCCCGCCTACTTCTTTCTCTCGGCTGCAACACACTGGGGTATGGCGTCTTTTAAAAGTTGAAGGTTTCCTTTTCTTCGACCTCGTCCACATACCGAAAAACCCGATGCGCGTTTCATTCCGATTCAGGTGACCCAATGACCGCTAGAAGCGACCCGCCCCGTTCGTATATTTTAATTTGTTATCCCGCAATTCCAGTTCGATGTAGACCATGCAGTCTCAACATTGACCCGGTTGATGTGGACGGTGGTCATCAAAGTTTTAAAAATCGTAAAAACGAAGATGATCTGACCATTGATTTGATTAAATTTGATTTTGGGAAACTTTCACCTTCGCCTTTCTCTCGGCTGTCGGATATGATCGCCTCTACATTCCTGACATCTCTGCGCATCATTTCTGATTTAATTGATTATAGAGTGACGACTCGGAATTTATATCCATGTTTCCCCAATGTTTCTGGGCGCCATCATCGCTCAATGATATATTACCGTAATCAATGAGGGTTTCTCTCTCTCACTGGGTCAAGGGCTGACGACGAAGAAACAACTTTGATTTCGTCACCTTTGCCCGGAGATATAATTTACCCTTGCTGGATCTCACGTTGGATTTTGTAGAGGAAACGCGCGTGAAAGACACACACGCCGCAGCATTTTTTAATATATCGAACTTTCTCCGAGAAATCAGTCGATAATATCTGGCCTGAATTCTTACGTAGTAGAATATCATAACTTTTCCTCTCTATTCCTTAAAAGGCGAATGGATTTATCGTATGGGGCCATCTCCCAGAATGCTGATGGGCCATCCCTTCTTGATTGATTGACAGACTGTGATGGATGCTGGATCATCGCAGCGTGGAACAAGAAAGTGAATCAGGTCCGCCGAATAATAAAAGCGGATTAAGAGGGTAGTATGCAAACAATCCCAGACGGCGAAATGAATTTGGTTTAATGGGGACAAGGCTAGTGGGACGAATTACGCATAACGCCGAGAGTCAACATGCAGGTAGTTGGACAAATCATAACAACAACAATCGACGTCAGCGTCGTCGTGCTTGATAACAGCGTGATCCACCTGGTTTTGATATCCTCTTTGCGTATTACTGTCCCCTTTGGAAATGACCAAAAAATTGCATTTGAAAATTTACAATTAAAATCGATGATTGAAAGACGCGCTAAATAGCCAACAGCCTACAAACGCATCCGTGTCGTCACCGATTAGGGCTAAACAGCGTCCAACCGTTGTTGGCATAACTTATAACTAAATAACAGTTGTGTGTGATGCTCACCTTCACTTTCTATGCTAATCTCGCAGGATGTTTTGCGCATGCCAGTCTACACACACACACACTCGACGAGCCCTCAATCTGGTATAAACACCTGAAGGTAAAAAGGACGAGGAATGAGAGAGAGAGTAAAAAAAAGAAAAAATATAAAAACAAACGAAAACGATAGAGGAACCCTGAACTAGTAAACTCCCCTCTTCTTATATTCGACCAAATCTATATGTACTCTATATTCGTTCCTCTCTTTTCTCTCCCTCTGCCCACCCTCTTCTTCGTCCGTCCTGTGTGTTAGGATAGACCCATGTGTTATAGTCTCTATACCTGGAGAATTCATCAGAGCGAGCGAGCGGCCCCACTAGTATATAACAGCCGTGGCGAATGGCGTATAAACCATCAGTCGCAAGTCGGTCAACGCAAACGAAAGACACCCATTCAATCTTGCCCACAGTCGCTTTTTCGGTTCCTCCGCAACTATACAAAAGAATTTTTCGAGTCGAAAATTACAGTCGAACGTTATTCATTGTGATTTTTTAAAAAGTCAGTTTGGCTCTTTCGTTCGTGTAGCAGTTTAATATTTTCATTATGTATTCCGTTGTCGTCTACTCTCTGGTTCAACTCGCATTCATCTTGTGTAAGTGCTTTGTTACGTTTTTGCTTTTTAAAGTAGGGAGACTATACGAGAAAAAGTCATGAAACGCATTTCACAATTTGTTGTTTTTCTTTCGTTCAGGTGTACATTCCGTTCCATTAACTAACCAAAAACAGGACGGAGCTGGATCATCGCCATGTGCTTTCCCCTCACTGATTTGCAACGAACCATCGGCGGCTACCAATCGGTGAGTCCATTTTCTTAGAAACCTGATCAATTCACTTACGTCACACATAAAGTCCGTGGTATTATGTGACCGTTTAGAACCTTTAGAACCCCGCCTAGGTGGTACAGTTTTGAACATTTATTTTGGCGCCATTTGGGCCTTGTCAATCGTAGTGGCGATTATTTGCAACTTTTTATCAAGTCGTCTGCTCCAATATTTTTTTCTAACTGTTATTATTTGATTTCTTTTAATTTAGTTGTCTTAAAATCGGCGAGATTTGCGATGGAGTGCAAAATTGCGGTTCCGGACAGGATGAAGTCAATTGTGGTATGAAATATTGTAATAGTCAAATTATTGGAAGCTAACGGAATGATTACCATTTCAGAGAGGAAGGACTATGTCATCGATGGTAGACTGATTTCTTCTCGTGAATTGATCGAAGATATTAATATTGGAGATGTCTCTCAAGAATCTGTGAGTTTTTCAAATCAGTCGGGCTTGTATAAGTTCTCTTTTACAGTTTTGTTATTTCTACTAGTGTGCAAAGTTCTGCAGTGAAGTGGATAGTTTCAAGTGCGTAGGCTTCCAGCACAACCTCCAGTCAAACCAGTGCAGGCTCTTGGATGCTAAATTCATCACAAGATCAGATAAACCATCCTTGCGCAGTTTCTGGATTACATTCAAGAGGAACCCTGAGAATTCTACAGTCATCCCCGAAATCCCAATTACACGTCCAATTGGTATTTTTACACTCAAAAGTACATTCTAATCACATTAAAACTACATGATTCAATGTCTCTTAGGTGATGTTTTGGTGAACACAGAAAACGAAGGCAGAGAGTTTGATGGATTTGAAGGTGGTTTTGATGCCATCATTGTTGAAGTTGACTGGGATTCACCTTCCGTTTCAGAGCGAACGAAACGCAGGGCTGCATTTTCATCTGGTACATTGTAGATGATTTAATTTTAATAGAACATCAAAGATAAATAAAAATGCTTTTTTTTTAGACCGCATGAGATCGAGTGGTTCTTGCGGTAGACGCAATGTCAATTTCGAGCCCCCACGACCTTCAAGCACCCGTTTGGGACGTGTTGTCAATGGAGTCGATGCACCCGTAGGAGCCATCCCGTGGCAGGTATGTTTGGCATCCCCTTGACGTTCTAAACTCTCATCTCTAATCGATATTGAATTCGATTAAAGGCTTCCATTAAGCTCAAGGATGGCGGCTCACTTCGTCAATGGTGTGGAGGAGCCATCATCTCTGAACGCCTAGTCCTGACAGCTGCCCATTGTATCGATCACTTGCGCAAAACCGAATTTGTCGTAGTGGTAGGAGACCACGACACCAGCGTTTCCAGCTCTAAAGAGCAAATCTTTCCAGTTGAAAATTTCATCATCCACTCGAAATTCAAATGTAAATTCTATTCCCGTTGAACCAATCCCAGGATTTTCTTATTCAATTCTTGTTTCTCTTTAGCTACCAAAGGAGGATTTGACATCGCCTTGGTGAAATTGGCCACAGTCAACGGCAAAGGAATCGTTTTTGGCGATGTAGCCCAACCCATCTGCTTGCCCTCATCAGATAGCGATTACAAACCTGGAACATGGTGCAGCGTCTCCGGCTGGGGGATGCAAAAACGTAAAAAAAACAAATTTTACTTTTTCCATTTGATCAAACAAGTTGTGATATTTAATTTGTAAATCAAACAGCCGCCAGCGAGGAGAGTGTTTCCAACGTCCTGAAAGTGGCCTCTGTGCCTCTCATTTCCTCGGAAACGTGTAACAAGAAGGAAGTTTACGGCAACCAACTCAATTCCAACACTTTCCCCGACGGCATGCTCTGCGCCGGATATTTAGAAGGTGGCACCGACGCCTGCAGAGGCGATTCCGGAGGACCCCTGGCTTGTTCCGTCAATGGTAGGCTACGAAACTTGTTACTTAATTCCACCACCAGATAATTGAGAGCCAAGTTTTCCACTTGATCCTTTTAATTAGGACAATTCCAACTGCTCGGTCTCGTCTCCTGGGGCGACGGATGTGCCGACAAGAATAAACCTGGTGTCTACACCAAAACGTTGCATTACCTCAATTGGATCCAGGACTCGACTCGTAAACTCTAAACCGGATATCAAACAATTAACGGCCCTTTACACCGTACAACGACACATCCACCCGATCAACCAACCCACCTACAAGGAGCAAAGGATCCATGATCTCATCCGGTCAGCTTTTTTTATAAGGAATTCTTGTACATTTCATATATAGTTCATTTTCCAGCACAATCAAATTTTATTCGATTAAGAATAGCACCTTTTTCAGTAACGCACGATTAATCCTAAACAGGTTACTATCTAATTATCTATTATCTATATATATAATTATAAATATTTGTGTATATTATGTATATTTATTTACTAAAAAGGGATCTCTGAATTGTTTTTGAAAGAAAGATAACCGACAAACGTAAATATCTGGCCTCCAAGTTTTCTAATGAATTCTCGTTAGACTTTAGTACATAAATCGATAACGTGTGTGTTCAATCGTTCTAGTTTTTGGTCTGTACAGCTCCCGTTTTAATTGTGGATATTGCAACATATAATTTTGGAAAGTTTAAATGAATACATTATTATTATGCGAGCAAATAGTTAATATCAAGGAATTGTCAAGTTGTTTTTATTTGGTTTGTTCATAATTGCCTTTTTGTGCGGTAATTCATTTGAAAAAAATTTAAAAGTTGGCAAAACCAAACGACGTAATCGTTTGTATCGCCACCAGGTGGATTGGCAATTGTAATCGAATATTTGGCGCCAAATTGATGAGATCGATTCAGGTCCTCTGCTCAGTTTTGAAGAAAATCCAAAGGAGAAAAATGGTGGCAGCAAAGTGGTGGTCGACAATCAAGTGGTGGGCGCCATTTCCGATATTGCAAAGTTTCTCTTTGCAGCAGGAGATACAGGCGTAAAGCTGGTGAACAATGTGTTATCATCAGTTAAAGTGTTAAAGTGAAAATGTCTTGATGTGAATTTACCTTGGTCCTCTCTCCCAGAATTAAACATCCAGGCTCACATTTAGCAGAGCAGTTTCGTTCAATGTACCAGAGTGCCAATGGCGACGTGGCATTCTCCGTGTAGGAGAATCTTTTGACCTGCATCAAAAGGTAAGATTTAGTTTTCTTTTTATTTCAACATGTCGGGATAGAAATTGGGTTAGAAATTCGTGATTTTCACCATGCATGCTGTGTGTTGAGAGCCACATGGTTCGTTGAAGATGCTAGAATTGACCGCTAGATGGATACACTGGTCTCCGTCCTCGAAGCTTCTACACTGATGGCAAGTCAGCGGCGGATGATTCTGATTTGGTTGACCATTACTAATATTATCGGCGATTTTTGTTGTTGAGGGCCCACTGAATTGTCTGATCCTCCTCGTTAATAGAGGCTCTTGATTGTGATCAATATCGAAATCACTCGAATCATTTTCTTTGACCCACAACTGGCCGTGTCCGGTCGGCCAAAGCAGAGCCGAAATTGTCACCAATAACACGAGCGAATCAAGTTTAGTCGACATGATATCACGTGGTCATAATCCTCTCGTCGAGTCGAATATTTTTCCAACTATTTCCGGGCTGGCCCCTAGTACACACACACACACACACACACACTAGACTAATAACTTTTGTGGAGCAACTTGAGAGTAAAACAATTGCCATAGGAATTTCACACCACTAGCCCCTACGGTTCGTTCAGTTGGGACGCAGACCATCAGCCGCCATTTGTGTTAAAAAACATGAACGTTAAAATAAAAGGAAGGATCGATCAATGACACACACACACTGTAGTTCCTGCGCAAGTCTGGTAAAATCTTTGCTCACATGCGCGCATGAGTCAATAATTCAACACCCCCCTGGTCCAGCAGGAGCTGTGCGTCAAAGAAATAGGAGCCTGCTAGGCCGAACAGCAGTTGCACGAACAGTTGACTCGAATGTTATTCTTATATTGCCCCCCAAAAACAGCTGTCGTCGAATTGTTCTCGCTTTTAAACTATCGACTGATTTATTTGTCCAGTTCACTCGACACGAAATAAAACTTTAAATGTCTAAGGCTCTCCCCCCCTTCTTCTCCATGTTGTAAAAATCGGCCGATTGGTGAGGAGAGACAAACAGCTATAGTAGGGGAATATATATATAACGTGAGAAATGGTTAGGAGGCAACACAACTAGTAGAAAGGGCGCGCCGGAATTCGACGATTTATTTTATTTCCCTTTTTTCTTCTTCTCCTTGTCAATGTGACATGGAATTTCTCTTTCCTGTTTTGTCTGTCTAGGCAACACACAAACATACAAACCTTTTTTCTTTTCTTGTATAGAGTTGGAAGTGTCTTGTGTATAGCCGGATGACATCCCTTCCTACCAAATATGCTAATCTACCTTTTTATTCTTTGAAGGTTTGAGCTGCTGGTGACGTTGTCTCGTAAGAAATAGACACTCGGCCATGAGATTTGAATGCGGCCGACATTCCATTTTGTATGGTGAGACAGGAAATCAGAAAAATATAAGATTCCTATCTTCTAGTCACGGGGGTCAAGTGGATGGATGCGGGGCTCAACCAATTGAACGTGATTTATAGCCCCTTTTTATATCTATTAAACGCTATAGTGGTGGTCGGTAGGGGGATAACCCAAAAAGAATAGAGGAGGGCTAATCTCGATATAAACAGATAAACTAGGGAATGATTTAATTGGTGGCAATTATAGATTTGGTGGTTGTAATAGATCGGGAAGAAGAACTCGCTAGCGACCACCATGAAATTAAATATACGTTCGATAGTTTATTGGAAATGACATCGGGATTCTGTTATTATAGCTAGGAGAAAATAGAATAGGCGCCAACTCAATTGATTCCATCCGGTTTTATCTTTTTTTGTTTAGGTCCGGGCGGAGAACCGGAAAAATACCACGTCAATATATCAACAAAAGAAATAAAATCCATTCAGTTATATTTAACATCTATTTTTCCAGGAATTTTTTTAAAAAAACGTTCCATTCATTCGACGATTGGCGCTGGATGGCGTGAGTCGAAAAAAGAAACTCGACGCAATTTCTTTTCTGAACGCCGGAATTCTTCTTTGATGCTAACGAGTCGTCCGTGTTAACACGACGCCGACGGCGGCACACACATCTCCGTCCGTCAGTGAAGTGTTGCGTGATGTGAACGCATCGCTTTTCACGTGGGTGCGTGTCAAGTCAACTGAAACCCGCAGAGATCGAAGTGTAAAAATACGAAGAAACTAAAACTAAAAAAATTTTCTAAAACGACACGAAAATAGACTCATCGTTAATTACCGCTAGATGGCAGCCGGTCCATTATCGTTCATTCCCGATCCCAATTAAATGATTAGCCTCTTATATTTCTTCTCTTAAAATTTTTTGGGGTTTTTCTTGTTTTCCTTAGAAAATAACCAAAACAAAAAGATTAAGGTTCATTTTTGGGGAATGTGTTTAGATAAGTCGGACCTCCGCTCATTGGTAAGCTAATCCCGCGGGCCAATGTTTTTCAAAAATAACCGAGAGAGTAAGTTTATGAACTTGGGGTTGTATATTAGTCCGTTCGGTTCCTCTTGTGTGGGGGGAGTAACTTAATCCTGCAGGAGACTATCAAATGTTGTTGGCTCCGTCCATCCTTCATTCCCCCCACCACCACCACCATGATGGTCGCCTCCGTCCTCTTCAAGTAGAAGAAGAATAACAAATAAATAACTTATACCTCCCGTGAAGAGTCATCATCGTGAGCTCCTCCATTTTCTTCTTTAGAATTTGATGATGTCAGTCGTGCGATATACTAGTTCTCTTAAATAACAAAATGTTTCGAGACGACACATGATTGAATGACTCATCCACGACCTTCTTCTTCTACTTTTTAAAATGGCGTAGGGGGGAAAGAAATTCCAACAATTTCAATTGCGGTTTCACCGACACACACCACCATTTTTGGGGATATTTTGAATTTGGCGCCGCTGGTTACGTAATACATATCATTCAAAAATGGAATGATTCATGGGAATTTGATACGGGTCAACTTAATGGAATCACCACGTAGACTCACACGCCCACAGATAATGAGAGACGTGTAGGTTGGACGTGATTCGATAGTCAATAATTTTGCATTTAAATTTGTTCATCACTATATATATCTAGTGACCGGAAAATAAGCGCCAAATAATCATTCAAATGACATGCATACGAAATGAGCTCTGGGGCTTTGTCGCACGGGCTCAGCAGCTGTCTCGTGACCAACTTTGGAATTTGATTTCATCATTTCCAGAAAATGAAAGAACATTTTTTGGCGGTCAGTTTCGAAAACGCCCTTAAGGTGTTACTCTTCTATTTTATGTGGATGATCTAATTAAACCTCCTCACAAACACACATTGTTGTGGATATTTTGATGGCCAGATATATGTTTATAACTTTTCCAACTAACCCCCTACAGGTTTTTATTTTAAACTCAAAATATTTTTTCTTTCTTGGAATTAACTTTTCAGTTTCATCTCGGGAATGTGTCCAACATCATTTACAATCTGCCGTTTGATTGTTTTTACACGCTGCACCGGACACACCAACTTCCAACTTTTTTATTTTCCTCCAACTTGAATAACAACAATTTGAGGTTTGATTGGATTCAATGAAGTGTGTTGTTTTTATTTTTTAAATTTTTATTTTAAAAACAAAAACTCGTTTCTTTATGTGTAGGAATCGAATGAGTCGTAGTCTGGAATGAGATCATCGAGATCTTAAATTACTTGGTGTGTGGTTTTGGATCAAGTTCATTACCGACTTTATTTTTATTTATTTTATTTTTAAAAAATATTTTTCTTTCTTTAACCAGAAAAAGGAAAAAAATTAAGTCGTTTGTTTACAACCCAAAGGCATTTGCTGGAAAGGACCAAGATGGCGTCTGGTGGTGGCATTTTAACAACAGTTGGTCCATCTCTCATCGTCTGGTGGAAGGTCGGCCCCTAGCTTTTAAATCAAATAAACACACTTTGCACACACACACACAGACAATATATATACAGACACCCCCGTCTAGCAGCAGCCGTGTGTCAAGGATATTTCCTTCTAGGAAATGAACAAACAAAAGGAATTCGACCTCAAATGACCTTGTTTTTCTTTTAATTTCCCAGGGTCATTAACCCTCTGGGGCGTGACGGAAGTTTGAAAAATGATTTACACTCTTCCAGATTTAAATGGCGGAAATCCCCCCTCCATCCTCCATCAGAAAATAGTTGGCGATTAGAAATTTGGCCCCCCCTTCTATAAGAGTCACCCCCCTGGGCGGATACATATTCTCTCTGGAGGATTTTTAACACATGTAGACATAGAAACTATACAAGATAAAAAACAATTTGCAATGGTGGTGGTGGCTGATGGTGAGTTAATTCTTGTAAGACATTCCACCGCCTTTTGTCAAAAATTTTTTAGCCAGTCGGCGAAAATGAATAACCGGTTGTTTTTCTTTTTATCTGAAAAGAATTTTCTCTTTTACAGTGATAACTTTCATTCATGAAAAAGAAAGAAAAATGTTTGTTTTACTACTACGCAGTCAAAAAGTCCTTGATGGCTTTTTGGCGTGGGTCGTCTGCGCAGTAGACACTCCCCGGCGGACTGTTGAGATGTGACGTGAATGACCAACTGATCTAACATACACACAAGTCGGTCCCAAAGAGGACCGACACATTCTGTCGGGAGAGAGAGTGACCATAGCCAAAATGAAATTCTCTCTACTTACCAATAGGTCAAGGATCGCAGACGAAAGAAAATCGCTCCTTAATTCCCTCTACATTTTGGAGCCCTTTATTTATTACGGTATTCTAATTGATTTCCCCCCGGAATTTTGGTTAGGAATTTTGTTTGGGGGTATGCCGAGAATAGACTGGACAGACTAGACACAGGCCACTTGAAACGTGATTTCTACACAAGTTGTTGGGTCTTCTTCCTTTTTGAAATCTAAACACATGTGTGTGTGTTCTTGGCCGAATTGCCAACGAGGTCGTCGCCGAATTCCTTAGATTATCTGCCCCGATTTTTACAAAATTAAACATTTGAATATTCAACGTACTACGAGCTTTAGGCGACACAAGGGAATCCGAACGAACGAACGTGAAATACGAACCCATCAAAGGGGCCTAATCAAATTCTTTTTTTTTTCAAACGGAAAAAAATAAAATTTGTTTCCTCTACTGGGTCGCGTTTGATGAGGTTTTCACGCCCCTTATATCTCCCATCCTATTATGTAGAACGTCCGGCCGTCTATACTGACAAACGAAATCCATTTTCAAAAAATTGAATTTTTAAATTTAATCGAATTTTTTTATTTTTTCCTCCCCAAATCTTTTGAAAAGAAATCTCAAGGTCGTGACTCTTTTTTATTTTGTTGTTACGATTCCTCCGAGCTCCAACAACTTTTTGTTTCGATTAGAAAAAGAAAAAATACCGCGGGGCTAACGTCTTTTTTGATTATTTAAAAAAAACCTTTTCGTTTTATTTCCCCTTTTTCTTCTTCGAAAGGGAAAAAATCACACGTGTATGGCCGACATCATTTGATTACCAAAAAAACACATTTTTATTATTTCCCCAATGTGTGCTGCTGCTCTACATTTTTCTGAAAGAAACCCCTCTAACCCACAAATAAAAAAAGGGTCGGTTGTTATGGCAACCCCTATATACACTGGTTTGGACAATGGGTTAAAAAGCCAAAAATGGCTTCTGTGTCTCTTAAAAGAGCAGAGCAGACACATTGTATTTCTTCACCCTGTCAAAAGACAAGGGGAGTAAATTTCAATGGTAAAAAGATGGTTGCTCAAGCATTTGTGAAACAAATCAAAAATGATGGTCGTGTCTCTTTTGGAAATTCTTGTGTCGTGTCTCTCGGGAGCTCGGAGGGTCACGCTGACAATTTTTGTTGTTTTTTCTTGGTGTGACTCACCAAATAGAATTTAAAAAACAAAATTTAAAACAAAAAAAAGTTTTCTTCGAAAATGGGTAGAAAGTTTCGAAATTGTGGAGGGGAGAAAAAAGCCCGCGGAGATACAACGTTGCCACCCGCGCGCCATTTTAAATAAAAATCCGAGTGGTGTGGGGGGTTAGATTGTGTCAGTGGGGCGGAGTCGAAAAAGGCGGGACCCAATGAAAAGCTCCGAATATCCCCTCCCCCTCCACAAGTTGGGAAAAAGGGCGCGCAAAACGAGAGGGGGGAGTAAGAAAAAACTAGAAAAGTTGTAGCGGCCGACCCTTTTGGTCGGTGAACTTACCAGTCGATTCCTTCAGAAGCGTCTCTTCAGTCGAAGCGTCCTAACGTGTTTGCACTTGACTCTCCGTGTTTTCTCTCTACATTTGAATTTCTCCGCTCTCAAAGGTTTGCATTTTTATTCTTTTCTAGTTATTCTGTTAAGTTGGGAATGTTTGGAGGTTAAACCAGTCAGCGGGGGTCTGTCGTTACACATCATTTTCTTCTCCAGTGAAATTGGATGCCATTTGAAAAACGACTAGTCTTGTAAAAAGATTCATCTTCTTCTTGGTAACAAAACCATAAAGAAGCTAGACAGCTGTAAAGCGGAGAGACCCCCTCACTCCCCTCCCAATTTTATTGTAAGACATCTTTTCTTTGAGCTCCCCTTTACGAAACCAGTCCACCTTGACAACAATTTTTCCAACATTTATTTTCAGTTCAAAAGAAGCCACCTCGTGTTTGATGGCCCGTTTTTACTGAGAAAAACGACGCTTTTGATAACGATTAACACTTGTGGAAAAATAATTGTACCCCAAAAAGGCTAGGAACTAGATAAGATAGGGTGGGTTTTAAAATTGTTAACGGTTTTTTGGGGGCAAGTTTGAATTTTTTTAAGGGCCTTTTATTTTTTCCCTTTGAAAAGAGATACACACACAATAACCCCTCCTTGACCAGTTTCTCCCCCCTCCTATTTTTTACCTTCTTGTAAAATTTAATCCTCTAGCACAGGTTTTATTCTTTTGGTTATCCGATGGCTTCAATGTTGAAAAAAGAGGAGGGTCGTCAATTCGTTCAGGTTTCAGAATAAAAAATAATTTTCTACTTTTGTTTGGTGGGGGGGATAAATGGTTGCATTGGGTTGGCTTGACCTCTTTGATCCTTCCATTATAATTCCGTGTGTATATCGGCGACAATGTCTGCCAACTCGGGTTTTTATCTGGCCGATGAACAATAGAATTGCGAGAGTGGAAATGTGGCCATTAGATGAAGAAGCTAATGGGTTGGCACGATCCTTGTAAGGAAACCCATCAAGTTTTTGTGTGTGGCAACCATCCACCTGCGCCATTCCACCCCTGTTTACCTTGAATGCGTCATAATCCTAAATGTAATAAAGCTTAACGGGGGGAGAGAAATGTTTAAGTCACCGTGACTCGTGGCAGATGCACGTCAAAGTTTCCATCTAGGCATATGCACTATTATTTTTTGATAATAGATCATAATGAAGCGATGAAGCCAGGTGTGTTTCCTGTTTTGTAACCCACCCACTTGTATATATATTCCGCCACAATTTTTGGGGCCGTCATCATAGCAACTAAAATAAAAAGGTGTGCGTGCGCGTCTGTTTTTATATTTTTTCGGGACCGTAACAGTTGGCGTAGAGTTAGCAATGACCAGGAACACTGGAGTAGAGGAAGGAAATGTAGGTGGAGGAATAGACATGGCGGAAGTGAACCGAAACCCCCCCTACAGCTCTTTTGTTAACTCATTAGCTATACTGTTGTCTGTAGATCGCTAGTCGCTGTGGCAACCCCAGTTGTTGTTTTTTTAAAAATGTCTATAAATAAATGAAGCCCCAAAATTATCCAACCCCAAGGGGTCGAATCCCAATCTACATTTTTTCGTTCACAGCGAACAGCCCCCATTGATTGTAGTTAGTCGCTGACCCTTTTTTTTCTAAATAAAAATAATAATGTCGGCCAATTTTTAGTTGTTTGTGGTGGGAATATTTTCGTTCCGGATTCGAAACTCTTGTCGCGTCACAAAGGAAAAATAGCCGCTTTTATATTTTTTAACGAACAAGTGTGGGAAAAGCTGTCGATGTACATCAAAAGTTAATTTTAATTTCTTACCTAATTTCCTAACGTTATTAAATTTTTATTTTCCAGTCAAATTCCATTGAATAAAATAAAATGGCTGAAACCAAATCCACTTCCCGCGCTGGCTCCAAGTTGAACTTGAACGAATCGACGATGCCGTTGTTGGACGACGAGGCTCACGAAAAGGCCGAAACTCCCGAGAAGGACGTCATCGAGATGAAGGAAAAGGCGTCGACCACGTCGGAAGGTGAAAAGGACGACTCCAATCCCGAAAAGATTGTAAGTTTTTTGCTTTTTAAAATTATTATTGTAAATCATTTAACTCGAATGTTATTCAAATTTCAGGAGGAAGAGAAGAAGGATGGTGACGAGGAGGGTGGTGACAAGAAGAAGAAGAAGAAGGAAAAGAAAGAAAAGAAGGAGAAAAAGGAGAAGAAGGAAAAGACGGCCAGTTGCCACCGCAGGACGCAGAGCTGCGTCCAGACTTTCACCGTCGGTTTGAACGTTCTCGACCGTGACGAGAAGCACATCAACGACACCATCAACGTAAGACACACAGTTGGAATGTGTTTAGCTCTTCTTCTTCTTCTTTAGACCTCCGACCTTTCTCTCTCTTTGTGTATATTAAACTCCCCTAGAGAGGGGGGGGGGGAGAAGAGCGGCCGTGCAGTCTAGCGAGCATAAACATCTGCTCATCGTTAATACGAACCAGATCACTTCCCAACTTTTTTTTTTTTTTTTCTCGTCATGGCGAATGTGGAATGTGATAAGTTGAGAGCCAGACGCCCGGCGTCTATTTATTAAGTAAAATATGAATTTTTTAAAAAAGTTTAGGCCACCTATCGGTTTCATAGAGAAGTTCTTTTAAGTGGTGGAAAAAAATAAGTTCTTGACCGGAATGACCGAATTTCCTGTTTCTTTTTTCACCGAAAGAAGGAAAAGAAACTTCACCACAGATAGACAATTGAAGGGGGGGGGAATGGTTTCCCGTATCTCCACCCTCTAATTCCCGACTGTATACACGCCCTTGTCTTCCTCTACACGCACCGAAAAGATATCATAAAATAAAAGACAGAAGGTTTCTCGCGTGATGCTTTACCACACTATTGCGTTAGTAAACGAGGGCGACAACAATACGCCAGAGGTCTACTACTCCGGCGACGTTAGGCTAGTCAGTGGGGGGAGAAAAAATGGTCGTTAAAAGCTCATTGCAGTCCCCCTAGAATCACATCAGGGGATGATTATTGACATCGTGCTGATGGAAGAGAGATATATAGTCATCATCATCATCTGTTACTACTTTCCATTCTTTTTTGAAGAGAGTAAATCACGATTTTTCTCTTTTTTTTACAGTTGAACTTTGAAGATGTTTTGGCTGAACCGGATGTGGCCCATGGATTCGATCCTATCTGGCGCGCTGCTTTCATCCTCTTTACCGGCTCGCGTTTCTGGATTTACCGTCTGCTGTCGGCAATTCTAGCTCTGCCATTGGCCCTCGTTTGGGGTATTACCTTCTCGCTCATCACCTTCTTCTCCGTCTGGTTGGCCACGCCCCTTCTCCGCATCATGGACGTCTTCCTCTTCTACATCCGAAGGGTAAAAACAAAATTGAACATGTTTAATTTGTAAACAGCATCTAATTATTTATTTATTTACATGTTGTGATGATTGACAGGTCTGGGTCGCTTTGGTGCAGACAACATTGGAACCAGTAGCCAACGCTGTCGGCGGATGCTTTTCCAACGTCAAACTGACGCACAACAACAACCAACTGCAAACGGTTTAAATAAACAAACAACAACACATTTTTTAACACAGGGAAGAAAGAAGAAAAAAGGTCGACATCGAGACAGTCGGAACGATACAGTCTCTTGCATTTTTTTTTTAAAGATTTTTCATTGATGAAATTTATTTTTGAATTGATGAGAAAATGTATCGTGTGTTTTTGTGACATCATATCCAATTGGTATATCCCCCCCCCCCAACACCATCTGCCTTATTCGAAATCATTTGTCCTTTTTTTTATTATTTTCTTACATCATAATCTTTTTGATTTGATTTTTAATTTGGGTTTGTTCTGTTTTTTCGTTTGTCCTGTTTTTGTACCGACATCATGTCAGACTCACAACCCGATTCGCCCGTCATCATCGTAAAACTTTTTTTTTACTGATTTTATGATTTTTTTTTCAAACACATTTCTTCGGTAAATTTTTTTTTTTACAATTACTAACAACACACACCGTATCCCGCATGTGCAAATGCAAATATGTTGAGAAAAGAAAGGAAAAATGTGTGGAGGTGTTATTTTTTTAAAATGGCGAAAAACAATAGACATTAATGAATTTTGCGAGAGAAAAAGAGAAAAAAAAAATTCTTTGATAGATTTTAGTTAAAAGAAAAATGGAAAACACGGACGACAGAAAAATTAATAATAACAATTGTGAAAGGAAATTGCCACCAGATTTTAAAAAATACACGGTTGTTTGAAAACAGAAATTATTCTTTGTCTCGTTTCCTTCGTTCACCGCTAGATGACGACGCTTTTAATTGGGTATCGAAATTGGACGCCAGATGTCAGTGTAGCAGAACACACATTCAAGTAAACACGACGAAAAAAGAGTTTGGGACTGTCAAATATTATTTTCGTCACGATTGGAAAGGAAACAACATCTCCGGTCGTCTCCATGGAAGTCATCAAAACACCTAAAGTAGGTTCATTTGATTCCTGAAATTGCCGAACAAAAAAAAAAACAGTGCAGAAAACCTGTCATTTTCACTTCACTTCACTCTATCTAAAGCTTTCTTGTGTCCGGCTGTATTTTTACTGTGAAAAACTCACTGGGCGAAACGGATCGAATGACATGCTTCAGAGATGTTGACAGATTCAGTGTGTTGATTCATCATCAAGTGTGAGGTGAGCGATCGATTACCTGCCACGTCTCATTTTCTAAAAAAAGGGAATCACCCTGGACTTGTCAGTGGCTGAGTCACTTGAGTCAGTGACAGCGAGCCCCAACCTCGTTCCCAAATGAGAATTCATTTGCCACGTCTTGCCAGAATTATCAATGCTAATCAGGTTTACTTTTTCGCAGTCAATGGGAGAAACAAAAACCAACTATTGGTGTGTGTGTGCTGCCTATTGTATAATTCACGTGATCAACGAAAAGACAATTGGTCTCTATACATTATCCCCCTCCGTACACGTCATTATATGGCTGTAAAAACCTGAATTATGCATGACTCTGGTACACACACACACAGGTTAGATGAGGAAAAAAGAAGATCAGTAGGTGGGCCGGCAGAGAGAGTGGGGGCGGATATTTCAGCCGGCGTGCCGGTTTCTGCGCGCGCACGTTAACACGATCGAGTCTCCCCCGTTGCTTCTCGCTCGGCAAAATCGATCGCGTATTGTGAAAGAGCATTAAGGCCAGCACCAGGAGAAGACTTTGAGGGTGGGGGGGAGCTGTGTGTTGTACTACTACTACCAGTACTACTAGACACAGCTCCCGAAAAAAGCGACCGGCCAGTTGTCGGGACCGAGCTTCAGAAGCAGTCGTCACTTTGGCTCCCTTTTGTCGTGGTCGTTAAGATTGTGCCCGTTGATTTCTCCCAGCACTCAAATCAAACCTTCAAAGCGATCGAGATACAAGATATAATAACTATAGCACTCCAATTCAATCTTTTTCCTTCTCTTCTTCTCCTTTTCTGTATTATTTTTTCCTGGGAAAAAATCTTAATCTTTTCTCTCGACTGACTTTCCTGCTGGGCGGGTCGATAATTGTCTTAGTCAAGGATCCCAACACCACTCTTGCTTTCAATCCTATCTCTTCCTTGTCATCGACTAAACATCATCTCCTTGTTGTCTACCCTGGGCACCGTCGTCTACTCTCTTGTTTCTATTCTCCAGTGTCCCCACACACACACTTAAACTGTCTGTCATTGTTTGACTTGTGAGCTCTCGTCAGTTTTTAAATTTTATTTTTTCGCTAGTGCCGATCGATAACGTCGTTTTTTGCGTGTGTGTGTGTGTGTGAGTGGATTTTGTTAAGTTCATTTGGGTGGGGAGGATTTTTAGTTGGGGAGTTCCGATGAACTGCGCCACGTATCCCTGGATGAAATTGGCTCACAGCGCCACTATTCCGTGCGTCAGTCAGATGCTGTCGTCGAATGGAAATACTAGTCATACTAGTGGCACAGCGGGAGCAGGAAGCGGTGGCGGCGGAGGAGGAGAAGAGCATGATTCAATCGAGAGGCCAACGGGATTCCAGCAGGACTCGACTGGCGACAAGGCGAAACCGAATCAGGGCGGCGGTACTGGTAATAGTGGTCCCGACGGCCAACTCAATCGCAGTTTGAGCTTTGACGGGAGACGTAAAGTTTGGGCCAGGGTTGAGGCCCACTGGGCTCGGGTCACGCTCGATCGAGACCGTTCAGTCCCGTCTGGCACGGGCCACCACTCGCTTGTCAAATACGAGCCGCAGGCGGGCGGCGAACAGACTCCGTTTTATCAGCGCATTCGCTCCTGGTTGACAAGTCACCCCCAAACACAAACTTATCAGCAAAGTCCAGTCATGACAAAAGTAGTTTACAATCTCTCGAACTTATGAAAACAAATTGAACATTTCATTCTGCCTTATTTCTCCGAATAGATTTTAATCAATTTTCATCTTTTTTCCCACCCGCTCTGACAGATTGAAAATGTGCGGATGTTGGACCGTTACAACAACAGGAAACCGTCGACGGGCACCTTATACCTGACTGCCACCCATTTGATCTTTGTCGATCCGGATGCTAAGAAGGAAACATGGGTATATACATAGTGTTATCATTTATGCCTGTCATCTCCTTTTGACTTGGTCGTCAAACGAAACTGATGATTTGATTATTATTTTTCCTCCTCCTCAGGTTCTATTGATGCATGTAGCGACAGTGCAAAAGTTGCCTTTATCGACCGTCGGTGCTCCCCTGCAGATTCGCTGCAAGACATTTTTGTCGGTGACCTTCGTGCTGCCGAGAGAACGAGAGTGTCACGACCTCTATACAAGCCTCATGCAAATGTCCCAGCCCTGTAAGAAAAATCCTTTTAAATAAAACGTAACCGGATAACAATTGAAAAACAATCTCGTATTTCCACAGTTCACATAGAAGATCTGTATTGTTTTCATTACACGTCGAGCCTGGAAGAGATCCCACGGACGGCCGGATGGACTTTTTTCGACTTGGAAACGGAATTCCATCGGATGGGTGTTCCCAATGCCAACTGGACGATGACCAATCTCAACAAGGACTATCAGGTTCGGCCCTTTTTTGGGTTGTCCGATCAATATCGCTAAAATCGATGATCGTTGATCTAAATCGATAAAAGGCGGGGATGATCGTGTTTCGACTCAACTTTGTCTCTTTCTCTGATCGGATTGATTTGCAGCTGTGCGACACTTATCCTCAATGCCTCTTTGTACCGACTTCGGTGTCGACCATCGTCTTGGTGGGCAGCGCCAGTTTCCGCAGCAAAGGCCGTCTTCCCGTTTTGACTTATTTACATAAAAATCAGGTATGTAATACAGCAGAGGGCTAGCTGTGACGAGCGTAATTGACAGCAATTTTATCGATTGCCGATGGTTTCCAAGGCGGCGTTATGTCGGTGCAGTCAACCCCTGTCGGGATTCAGCGCCCGCTGCGTCGAAGATGAGCAACTATTGAACGGGATCGTCCAGGCCAATCCCAACGCTAAATTTATGTACGTCGTCGATACCAGGCCGAGAGTAAGTCGATTATTCATGACTCTATCGATTTTTTCCTTTCCTTTTTATTGAATGAAACGCCATTTCCATTTTGGTTAATCCGCAGATAAATGCCATGGCAAACAGGGCGGCCGGCAAAGGCTACGAGAACGAGAATTTCTATGAGAACATTAAATTCCAATTTTGTGGCATTGAGAACATTCATGTGATGCGCAGCAGCTTATCTAAATTGCTGGAAGCCTGCGAACTCAAGACTCCGTCCATGGCCGCCTTTATCAACGGTGTCCAGTCGAGCGGTTGGCTCCGCCACATCCATGCCATCCTGGACACGTCGTTACTCGTCGCCCGAAGTCTCCAGGAAGGTGTCAACGTTCTAGTCCACTGTTCAGACGGTCAGTCGAATTCATTCTATATTTATTATTCCAATTCAAAATCTAATGGAATTTGTTTTAATTTACCAGGCTGGGATCGGACAGCCCAAGTGTGTTCACTGGCCCAGGTCTTGCTGGACCCTTATTACCGTACCCTGCAGGGATTCCAATCGTTGATCGAGAAGGATTGGCTTTCGTTTGGTCACAAATTCACCGATCGGTGCGGTTACCTGCAGAGCGACGCCAAGGAAACGGCCCCCGTCTTCACCCAGTTGGTGGACTGCATGTGGCAACTCCAGCGGGCCTATCCGTCAGCCTTTCAGTTCAGCGAGAGACTCTTGCTCCACCTGCACGACCACGTCTACTCCAGTCAGTACGGAACGTTCGTCGGTAACTGCGAGAAGGATCGACTCGATTTGAAAGTAAAAAATTCTTCTTTCTCCCCCACAATTTTGATAGGCCAGTCAAAATGTAACAAGTTGATTTTGTTATTTTCCCAGTTGTCAGACAGGACGTACTCTCTATGGGGTAACATTGCCTCCCACCTGGACGAGTTTCTCAATCCCCTGTACAAAAGCGAAGCTTATCCGGAACTGTTGGAACCTAATCTCATGCCATCCAACATTCTCTTCTGGAGGGGACTCTATTGTCGTTTTGAGAGTGGTGTTCACCCCCGGGAGTCCATCGCAGATGTCTTGCTGGCCAACAGGTATATACCTAGATCCTTTTTCTTCTATAGTAGTAACGGATCAAAAAAATTGATGGATTTGACAGGGACCATTCCACTTCACTGGAGATGCACATTGCCCACCTGCAGAAGCGTATAACATCCATGAAAGCGCTGCTGGACGTGTCTACTCCGGTGACGGACAACCGGCTGGCGGATGATGATGAGGAGGAGCAACAACTTCTCGGCCTCCGACTTAAGAAGAGCATGCAAGTGGTGGACGAGCATCCGCTGTCGACGTCCAAGTCTGTCGATTCCGTCTTCTCGGACGGGCCGGGCATCGACAACACAATCACGTCGTCGTATCAATTGCGCCGTGAAATCGATTCCGTCAGCCTCGACTGGCGCAGTCTGCGCAACATCAAGGAGTGCGTCTGCTCCACGCCGTTCGATCATTCCAGCAAGAAAGTGAGTACACAATCCATCAATCATTGACAACTACAACACAATTTCTTATTCAAATTTTTATCACACACACACACACACAGTCACACTGTTGGCGGTGCGGTGAAGTGTTTTGTACGAGATGCCTGGACAAGCAGACCCCCCTGCCGGGTCACGCTACTCACCGGCCCGTGCCCGTCTGTCGATCTTGTTACAGAGAAGTTCGACTCTCATCGTCATCCATCACTTCCACTTAATGGATGGGCGGAATAGAAAGAAGAAGAAGAGGATATATAAAAAAAGGTCAATATTACAAGATCAATAGACTTTTCTTCTTCTTCTTCTTTCTTCTTTTGCTTGGGTATTTTTTCCTCCGGCAGCGATGGATTTGTTCCTGATTGAACGTCGCCGCTTTCATATGATTTCCCTCTCCTCCGCGCTCTCTTTCTTTTATTTCCTTCGTACAACAATTGGAAGGATATTATATACTTATTTATTGTCCCCGGGGCTCTTGAAAAAAAAAGGCAAAATGATCCGCTATTGTGTGTGTACATATACCGCTGTGCACTTTGATGTTTTTATCGTCAGCTCTCTCCTCCTCCCCTTATATAGTGCGTGTTGATACAAAATGGAGAGAGGAATAAAAGCTTCTCCATTTCCCAAAAAATATATTAAAAATAGCGAAATTTCAAATTAAATTTGCGTCTCTAATTTTTCAAACGATTCGAATTTTTTAGTTTTGGCGCCTTTTTTTGGGAATTAAAAGTTTGTATTTTAGCTCTATTAATTTCAATTGGCGAGAAAAATTGTAGGGAGATATTTCAGCATTGAGAGAGGAAAACTGGGCAACAAGAGTTTTGTTTCAAAAATAGTAAAAATTCAAATGGCAGTGATGAAGTACTTTAGTTGTGGTGCACTCGCACTCGTCTTCTTTCCCCTTGAACAACCAACCCAAAAAAAAGTTGAGAAACAAAACAAAACATTTTTTAAAAAACTGAAATGTCAAAGAAAACGAAATTCCATGTTCACATGTTCCGGTTTTCTGTTTTCAGGATCGTCTTAAAACCAAAATTTTTTTTTCTTTTTTCGTTTTTAAAAAGCAAATGAAAATGATTTTTAAAAAAAGAAAAATGTTTTACAAGCCATTTTCGGCTTCATCTCTGACATCGTCGCATTTATCTTCGATTTCCTCCTGTAATTTAATTGAAATTCAAATATTAATTTTTCTATCTTTTTTTAAAAAAACAAGGTGTAATAATTCAAACCTCTGTGAGTTCGAGACAGGTTCCCCACTCTTGGAGCGTGATGAAATGATCGTTATCAGCGTCACATCCATCCAGGAAGGGCTGGATGCAGTGCTCTAAGGCTAGCAGAGGGGCGCGAATGGGGAACAGCTCATGGCGGGACACTTTCCTGCATAAAAATCCCGTCAATTTTCTCTATCGAGGTGTGAATATCTCAACCCCCAAAAAAATTGTGTTACCTGTCGTGAGGGTGGCCGTCCAGGTCGCAGAATTTCCAGATGGCGGCATTGGCCCACCTGCGGCTGTTATCCTTTTCGGCTTCGCGTTCCAGTTTCAGGAAATGGGGACTCAAATCGTGACGGTCGGCCAAATCCCTCATGACGTTGAAGAGCCAATCGCGCATCCTGCGTGGGAAATCGGCCATCTCATCCGCCGTGCATTGCTGCCAACATCCACCCCAAAAAGGATCAATCAATTCTCAATTTAATCAGGAAAAAGGGAGAAGGAGATTAGACGAAACGTACAGGGACATCCCTGCAGGTACCAAAGTACTCGACGTGGGCGTGATCGTATTTGGAATCGACGCATCCGGCCGATCCTGATTTGCAGAGGCAGCGCATGCGGTAGAGTTCACAATCGGAATTCCAAGTTTCGTTTTGATTGCTGCAGATCTGCTCGATTCCAAAAAGTTAATTTGCATTTTGGCGCTGCAAATTAAAGTGAAATAGGATTATCATACCATGCGACGAGGATCCTTTTCCTCTGGGCAGTGATCCATGCAGACGCATTCGGCGGCTCCCATTTGATTAACGCGGCACTCCTTGCCGGCCCCGCAATGTTTCTTGGCGCAAAGGTTATCCTTGAGGGCAGCCTCGTCATCCGCCAAAACATCGATAGCGTCTTGAATGTCCAGCTGTTCGACGGCCTGTTTCGTGCCCGTTTCGTCAACCTTCTTCGACTTTTTAGCGACTTTGCGCTATTTGTTAAAAAATGACATCATTTCCCTGCCAGGAAATTGATTGTTTGTTTAAAGCAATTCAATATTTACCTTTTTCTCTTGAGCTTCGACGGACAAGAGTAGACAGGCCGAAACGGCCAAAACGATGAGCCACTTGAACTGCATCTGTGAACAACATCAAAAAGAGAAAAATGATTTAAAATCATTTTATGTGGAAATGTGTTTTGGTATAGATATCAATTTTATTTTGTTTTTCATCTTTTTATTTTTCCAAAAGGGAAATGAATCCCATATTGCCTGAAGGATGTGTGTGTGTGAAGCAACCGGCTATCACATTACCAGAGAGTCTGCGTGTGTGAGAGTGAACATGCGCGTCCCAAATTCTTTCCTTTTTTTTCCCTTTTTGATTTTATTTTTTTTTTGAAAAAGAACAGACGAGGGTCGAGACCTCTTACAAAGGGGAGGGACTTGTGTTTCGTGTGTATACACGTCGAATGAAAAAGAAAATGGTGCCAACAAACACAAAAGACTTTTGAGTGCAAGAAACTAAAACAACTCGACTTCATTAGTCCAACTCATTTCGACTGTTGACGTGGAATTAATTCAACTAACTTTTTTAATTAAATTTTTTTTACCTTTAATTTTTATTATATAATCCGGATGCAACAAAATGCTGAACGGTGGAAGCTCCGAGAGCCTCAAAACTTTTTTTTAAATGGTTGGAAACGAGTGGCGGAGGAGAGACGTCAAGTAACGACGAATGGCTGGCGATGACTGGACTGATGGAAGGAACCCGCTGGTATTATTCCGTCACCAGGCGAGAGGGGGGGTAGAGCAGCAGTGCAGCTAGACTCTTTTTGGTTGTTTTTAAAAATATATTTATCCCGGGCGCTGTTAAGAAAAAAACCTTGCCCTTTCAGTCGTGTCAACAAGCCCCAAACGCCGCGTTCAACTCGAGTTTATTTGCAGACGCACGATGCTCACTCTCTCACTCTCTTCTTCTTCTTCTTCCTTTTCGTATTTACTTTAGTCCTCTCCTTGTCTCCCACCATTCCGAAACTCTTTAATCACAAACTTGCTGGGCTGGGCTCCGGTTTCCTGTTTCTTCTTCTTCTTCAAATGCATTTTCTAGAATGTTCACAGAGTCTTGTTTACATCATCAGAAAAACTTTATTTTTGTTTTGTTTTTAACAACTTTACCAAAGTTGGTCGAGGCTTGATTATTATACAGAGGCGACATTTCGAATCGAATGGCGCTAGAAGTTGATTTCACAGTCTAGCGGTCAAAGATCATCAAAATGCTCTAGACTTGTTTGTATTTTCTCGTTAGAAACTTTTAAAATCTATTCGACGATTTCAAAAGAATTATTTTCGAGTCAACTCTTGTGACAGTCTTGTGTTCTAGAAAAAGTAATCGTAATTTAATTGCAATTAGATTATGACTTCACAGACTGTTTTTATTCGCCAGAGAAATTCCAGCAGCAAATAATGTTGATCCTATCAAGTTGTGTAGATCATTTATGATTAGGAAAGTCGTAATAATGAAACGATAAGATTACAGCTGCGCAAAAGTAAAGGGCGTCATTAATAATAATGTCCGACGTGAAAATAGAAGCGGCTAATCCATATAGAATGAGCAATTGCAACGGTCGATGGCTTCTGGCAACCAACCGCGCGGGGAACGCGAACAGGTCAGTTAATATCTGCACTGGGAGAAACCCAAAACTGGATGTAATAACTCGGCTGGAATATCATCCGGATGGCGATACACACACCTAGAGTCTCTTGACCAACGATTCTCATATCGTCGTTGACGTCAGAAAATACATGTACAGTTGGCTGATCATAATACGCGCTGGACCCACCCAAAAAACGTCCACCTCCTCCTCATTGTACAGGATCCATCTACCTCGCGATCCGATTGATTCGCTTCTGATCATCGCAGTGCGGAATTGGGCTTCTGTGACCTTCCACATATACCAGGTTGGTTTCAATTATTTTAGAATTTGAATTGCAAATATGCACCTGAGGGGCCTTGATCAGTTTCAGGATCAAAAGGATCACCAAGTTTGCAGTTCAAAGGACTGAACCCGACCTTCAGCCAAAATAATTCATCACCTAATGAATTTATGGACGAACGTGCTCAGTGCACAAAGCTGCAGATCTGCAAACGCCGCCAAGTTTAGCGATTTCATCATCCACCGCCGAGGTAATTTTTTATTACATTTGAAATAATTAATTATGCAGGAACAAAAAAATTGATTTGATTTACCGTCAATTCCAGGGGAAATAACCGCGCCCTTTCCAACAGTTTCCACAGAAACGCGTTTCCATAAAAAAGAACCTCCTCCGCAATGATTTTGCCAGTCTACATGTTAAATCAATAACAGATGAAAGATCTACTAGCTCGCATGAACTTTCCAGATTTATGGTTTATTTTAAGTGCGTGGATTGCTTGTGAAACGCTCTGGCCTAGCCCTGGGCGTCATTCATAAGTATAGCCAACCAACTAAAATCATTTAAGCTAAATGCATTAAGTTTTTTTTTTTACTTTTGAAAATGATGACGCCACTAGTTGAGCTACTTTCCAGGTAATAATAATCATCTGAAGCGGAAAGTTGGAATAAAGTAATTATTTTTTTGTCTGAATTAATAATAATCATTTAAACGTTAACTATATACTTTTATGACTTTGTAGAAATGTACCCGGCGACTCCCACTGTCTCTTTACGAGTTTTACCACAAAGAACATCACCGTCTGTTAGACGAGAAGTACTAGAGTGGGGGGGGGAGAATAAAAAAGTTTAGAAAATCGATAAAATGTGACTTTATACGTTTCGTGAAACTTATGTAATGGCGGCTGGTATATTTTTTCCGTGAATTTCAGCCGGCGTGTACGTATAGCATAACGTCAAGTTTAAATTCAACAGTCCATGTCGGGAATGGATTCAACAAAAGGAGGGTTCCCGTCGAGTGGCAGTGGCCATCACGTTTCTTTTTATCACGCTCAATCAAGTGAAAAAAAAAATTGTAAAAAAATTGAATAGTCAACATTTTCTCCGTTAGAGACGATTAGATATCACGTCCATTGTGCGCCAATCAGACCCACTTATTTGAAGGCTTCAGCATACAAAAAACTGCTCGATCGGCATCATCGACCTAGAATCAATGCATTGTCAGAGAAATATTTATTGGGATATTGTTTTAAATACTTTGCTGCAGTCCTGGACTATTCGTTTGTGTAGGGCTGATTGAAATGTACGACCGTCGGTTTTTTTCTCAGCAGCGTCAAAAGGGTTTCAATAAAGAACTTTTTATTAGTGGGCTACATATTTGCATATTCACTGAGAAGATATACCTGAGCGTGAATCACGCAGCTGGGAGAAGTCGTTTAGAGGCCGTTTCTCGCAGATGACTGAACCAATTTCAATAAAAAAGCCCCGGACTTTTATATCGGCACTCAAGTTCCTTATGGTCTCGTTAAAGTTTGTATTAAAAAAGGGCCCAATTGGATGTTTTAACAAGTTACTTCCTCATTTCAAGTTTGAATGTACGTATATGTGCCTGGTCATTTCGCAAAGTAGATATTTGAGGGCAGCCATCGCCCAAAGGGTTTTGAATCGTACTTTTCCCATCTGGTTAACCAGCAAAATAATAAAGGGCGTCAACCGGTTTTGGGGACACGCTTTTTCCGTAGGGGACTAAACGTTTGCTGTCAAAAAAGATTAGTGAAATTTATGTAGCAAAAGGGTCAATAAATAATACTGCTGATAACTCCAAACAAGGGAATAAATTGAAACGGCTGATTACCTGCGCTGTTGCACAAAAAGGACAATAGGTATTTAGACAGATATACAATGTATTATTCAATCATTTTTTTGTATTAGTGGCATCAAACAGATAATTTAAAATGTACATTGCTACCGCTTTTCAGCTGTCAATGCTTTGAACTTGTTTTCCAATCTGACTGTGTAGGCATCAAGTTTGTAAGCAGCGTGTTCGAGCTTTGAAATGTTGTCCTCAATCTGATCAATTTGTTCCAGGTATACTTCAAGACTTTTGACTGTAATTAAACAAAATCAAGTATGTAAACACTGTCAGTAAATAAATATTTGCTTACATTTTGCATTGAGCTCAATGATTCCCTTTCCAACGTTGGCAGCCACCTGGGTTAGATCTTTGTATTTGGCTGCGGTGACTTTGTTCATCTGTTCAAGAAGCTGGTATTCACTCTCTGAACTGGTTAGCTCTGCTTGGAGGTACTCGTGGACCTTTTGGAACATTGTGACCGCCAGTCTGTTCAGCGTGGGATCATGAGTCTCCAGAGGCTCATAGCTACTGGTGCTGGTAGATAAAGTAGTGAGACCTGCCAAAACATATCGTAATTAAGGACACCATCAACGATAATGCACGTAGCACTGAGCTTCCATTATGGCCTACATGCCAATGGCTGTTTGCCAAGCGAATAGCTGCATCCTGAATCACACTAACCTTTTTTTGGCGAGCATTCGACACTGGGTGATTTAGCTTGATCGTTTTCAGGTTGACTTGTATCAGCAGGTCCCGGCTCTGAGCTGCTAGCCATTATACAATATGAAAACAAAATATTTGCTGTTGAACCTATTCAATTTGTTGACAAATGCATCAAATGACGTATCGATCAGACGCCATCTAACGCTTCGACCGGCAAGCGGATGTGTTGACGTCTGCCCCAATCAGGCAATCAGCTGTGCAGCTGATGGAAAGTGAACGTGGAGCAGAATTCTTGATAGTATTGTGTCTAGCTCGTGTTCCAACTTGTTTCGCAGCCTCTCCAGAGAGATGAGAGCATTGGACCTACTTCAAGACCAATCTAGTGAATGAAAATAATACAAGTTGATCTCTCGTGAGTTTGCGCTGTGGGGTAAAAAGGTGCTGCTCAGGCGCACAGTGAACTTTGTTCAATTCGTGAGTGGTGATTCACTCGACTCTCAACATTCTCACCCGTTGGCTATTCAGACGACGGTCTGCACGTGAGACCGTTGGGTGTGTGGAAAGTTGTTGGGGGTTTCAGTTTACAACATTCGTTCGTTCTCCCCCTACACAATCGGAAAAAAATCTCGTGTTGTATTCCATTTATTATTCACACACACACACACACACACCGTGACATTTTATATTATCATTTCAAGTTCAGCCATCTCTCTCTCGTGTGTGTGTGTGTGTGTGTGAAACATGATAGCCAACCGGGCTCGCGTTACGCTGAAATTCAGCCATCCAATCGACTGGTCGCAGGTATACCCAAACACTTTCTATTCTTTATTTTCACGGTTCTACAATAAGATGAAGGAGCTTCAGTGTGTTGTTGTGCCTGTGGAATAAAAGAACAGCCTCCATCTTTGTTGAAGCTGCTGTGCACTCTCCCAGGTTTACTCACGCCGACTATGTAGTAGAAGCTCTGAGTTGTGCTGCTAACTATATGTGTGATGACATGGAAATTTGTTTGTTAGACGGCCGGGATCTCTCTCTCTCTTGGGCTATGAATAGTTTTCCATTTTCTGGAGAGATGCCAAGAAACGGAAGATCTTTTTAGTCCTATTCCGCTTTCATTAACTGGCAAATGTATTCAAATTTCTTTCTTCCAGAATAAAAATGGGATTCTAGACGGGTCTTATCTGTGGGTATTGCCCCGGGTGTGGCCGTAAGATGTTTAACGTCTCCCGAAATTTCATTTTTTCCATGCCCTTGTGATAAGGTGTGTATCCGCCTAGAGCGTGCGGAAGTGGCTCTGACGTGTATTCAAATAATTGGGATCTAGAGAAACTCAAAGTAGAGAAACACAATACACACATCTAGTGTGTGTGTCCTTTTTGTAATCTTCGCTTGATCTTATCAATTCTTGGCATGCGGGTTTACATCGATCCCTCACGGTCCATCTGCCGTGAATCCCGTAGTGGGGCGCGGTCTTCCCCCTTCTCCTGTAAATAATGGTGTTAATGAACCATCTGACGCCGGCCAAGGGAGAAAAGAGGAAAAGAAAACTTTTTTTTTTACGGGAGGTTACATCTTTTTTTCACGCTGACACACACAAGAGAAGCGGGAAATTCAAGATGTACGAAGGGCCAGCAAATCGATAATGGATGGTGGACAGAATCCAGCCAATGTTTTTTATTTTATCTCCCCCACCATTCTTTAGATAGTAATCTCCTTGTATATCTATCTCGCATTTCATACATTCTTTATCTTTTGTTTTGTATTCTTTTCTGTCTAGTCCGTCTTCCGACCCAATGGATGGACCAGCGTCCGCCCTTGTTCTTCCTCCTCTCATCCTGCAGGACCAGCAGCTGGCACAATAACCGACAAGAATTCAATTAAAAGTGAGTCATCCGTTAATTGTATTTTCATTTCTTTTCATCAAAGTGTCAAATGAGTGGAAGGAATGGATAGGGGATAGGCGGCGGAATTGATTTGTTATTTGCGTGCGCCGTTTTTCTTCGATTATTATTTTTTTTTTTTCATCCAGCGGCGAGCGGAAGAGAGAGCTACATTTTGTTGGGGGCGGATATATAATGTTCTAAATATAAAAATGATGTTATATCTTATTTATTATAATAATTTTAAACATTGGGGTTTCTTTTTTCGTGAGCGCGTGCGGAGTTGGATAAAATCGAAGAAAAATACGGATGACTTTTTTTGTTGTTGTTTACGGATCGAGTAAAAAGGATGAAACGAATTTTTTTTTTTCTTCCGGAAGAAAAAAAAAGAAAAGAAAAAAGAAAGTTGGTTGGTTTTTTTAGTTTAGACGTACATGGGGCTGCGTGCGGAAGCGTTGAAGCTGTAGACGACGGAATAACATCCGAAAGGGGAGGAGCCGACGGCTTTGCGAGTTCCCGATTGGCGCGGCCCAGGCGACGGGCTCCTCTCCACCGTGTGATCCGCTCCGGCCGATTTGGTGCGTTTCAAACTGGCGAACGGAGAGTTGTGCTCGCTGCTGCTGCTGCTGCTGTCACTTCCGGCATTGGTGCCGGAACTCACGCCCGAACTGGCCGACGACTCACCGGAACTGTGACGGATCTTTTGAGTGAATTGCAGTTGGTGTTGGTTGTTGTTGTTGCTGTTGTTGTTGGCTTTTTCGACCGTTTCCTGTTTGGGAAGGCAGGCGACAATCCGGGGCGGAGGGCTGGCGGATTTGAGTAGTTTCTCTTTCGTCTGCTGTTTGATGGCGGATTTTGTGGGGGCGACTGGCGCTGGAGTGGATGTGGCCGTGATCGGTTGGCTCTGGCCGGCAGAGCGGATCGATTGGACGACTTTGCGGGTGGCGGCCTCTTTGGCCATGACTTCCGGCTCCTCTTGATCGTCATCGTCTTCGTCAACCATTTTGCCGTTGACGAAGGTGAGAGTCATGCCGTACGAGCGGATCTTTTCCATCACATCCGGCGAGATGTAGCGCATCCCGTCCAGACTGTCCGACAAATCGTCCCGTCCGCCTCCACCGCCGCCCGACACTGACGAATAGCTGGCCTCGCTCTCCAAATCGCTGCTGCTCCAGCAATCGCTTCCGCCTTCCGAGACGTAACTCTCGACATCCGTCGAGTGGAGCGAGTGGCGCGACGATCGGTATTGCGTCAGAGACGGAGAACTCCGGTAATACGACGGAAGCGTCGACGATGTGATTTTGTGGTGGTGGGACTTGGTGGCGGCCGGAATGACCAGCGCCGGAATGGGCGACGGTGATGGTGATGGCGACGGTGAACGATTACGAGCGTGCTCCTGCCGTGACGGCCAGCGGAATGGCGACGGCCGGCTGGTCACCGAAGAGCTGCGTGTGCCGGCCCGATCCAGCGTCATGCTCGACTCGGATCGTAAAATCTTGCTGGATGGATTCGATTTGACGTGCTGCAACGTGCTGAAATTGCCGCTGCTGCTGCTGGCCTCCATAAAACTCGACTCGAATAGGCAACGGGCGTTTTTGACCGTGTCCGGCTTGGGCAATTCTTCCTCCAGCACTTCCCGGTTGGTCGGAATGATTTTGCTGGGCGACGGAGTCCTCTCCTCGGCCACTTCCTTCTCCTCCTTGGCCATGATTTCCTGATGGATCGACGTGGGCGGCTGAGTGACGGCCGACGAAAAGCTTTTGCCGGAATTGATGACCAAAGAGACGGCCACTGGTGGGCTGGTCAAAATCGATGAGCACTTGTCGCAGCGGATGCAAAGTGGACTCGACATATCCACAGGTGCATTGTCAGTTACCGGACTGGCCGGCAATTTGAATTGGAGCGGAGTAGATGGTGGGGAGCTAACGGCTGTTGTTGTTGTTGTTGGCTTGGCCGGCGTCGGAGGTGGTTGTTGTTTAATTGGGACGGCATCGACGACAACAGCTGGGATAGCCGTGACGATGTCGTCGGGTTGTTGTTCGGGACTGCCGGAAGCGCCAGATGGATAGAGAACGGCAATGCTGTTGCGTCTGAGTCTGGCGGCCTGGATTTGCTGTTTGATTTCGGCCCGGCTGAGCAGCGGCTGAGTCTCCCTGACGGGCTGCGTCTCGAACATTTGGCGGAGGCTGCGGGTCATGGCGCCCTGGCTGACGGCGTTGGCGCAGGCCAGCGCTAAATAAGTCGAATTCCGGCGGCGAGCCGGAATGTGGCTGACCGTGGTGGTAGTTGTCGTCGTCTGATCCATCGTAGACCCGCTGTCCATTTCCGTCGGGTGGCAACACTGCGAGCAGAGGGTCACCTGGACGGAAGAAGAAGAAGATGATCCCGGGCCGGATTCTTGTTGTTGCTGGAAGAGAATTTGACGTCGGCTCAGTCGACGGTAATTCTTCCACTCATCCGTCAATCTAAAAATAAAATTCCATCCAGCAGACAACAAAGAAAGATATCCATTAGCCAATGAAGTCAACTATTTTTTCTTTACTCCGGCTACAATAAAAAGGAGGGTAGAGGAAGCCAATCAATTAATCCGGGCCAACAACAACAACAGGCACAACAACCGGATAAAGAAAAAAAAAAATAATCCCGCGGGAATTTTTGGGTGTAAGATGTACAAGAAATGGGAGTGCGCTTTTTTTGTTCTTTTTGTGACGGGAGTGGATGGAAAAAAAACTACTTTTGTGTGTGTCCCCATTTTCTTCCGGTGCGGATGCGTGTGGAATGGAAAAAAGAAAAAAAGATGAAAGAAAATGGGATGGATATGTAACAGTGTCACAGACTCAACGTACAACCACCGGAAAGATTTGGTTATTGCGTACTCCTCTTCTTCTAGACGGGCGATGGATGGCTGGAATTCGGCCGTCTCCTCTTCAAAGATGACTTCCAAACTATGACCACGTCGTAGACGTCCCATTTCCGCTGGATTAAGTGTTCAATGCCGGAGCGTAGGGCAACAACCTGCGTTCTTCTTGTTGTTATCGTTGTCGTCAATTTTTTTGCACAGATCAAAAGAAAACAAAAGAACACAAAACAAAACTGGTCCGTTGGTATTTGTTGTCGACTTTCTTCTTATTCTATCTAATCCGGGCCATCTCGCGTTCCATCCAATTGCCATTCACACGATGTGCCCACCCGCCCCTGTCTTATTTTTCTTTTTCTTGTTGTACGTATAATAGCGGTGACCCAAATGTTTCTGTCGCTTGTGTGGGAAATGTTCAGATTTTTTAAACCAAAATAGAAGGAGAGAAAAAGAAGGACTTCCGGCCTTCCGGCGACGACACGAACAAGCACTGAAGGCGCGTGTGTGTCTGTAATTTTAACCCGTTAGGCGGGGTGGGAATCATAAAATAATAGCGATGACAACCAAAAATTTCGTTCTCTTAAATGGGGAAAAAAATACGAAAAAAAAAATTATTCCGGCGGATGAAAAAAAAAATTCCGCCGGATGAAAAAAAAATGTGTTTGTTTAAGGTCCGAAAAAACTGAGCAAAAGATCGAAACAACCGCAACCGTGTCGGCAAACGACCCGTTTTCGTTGTCGGGACGGATCTACAAGCCCGTGATTTAAATCAGGTTGACTGGGTCGGACGGGCCGTCGTCGACCCGTTCGCCCGAAAGGGCCCAGCGGCCGATTGGATGTGACACTTTTGCCAGGCCTGCGATGATCCATTCTGTCGTTGACTTCTTCTCCTATTTTTCCACCAGTAGTACAAAACGAGCGACTTGTGCACGGGCAGGCAGTCACGATGCAACTGGCCGAACGCACTTGATGGCCAGTCGTGGCTTCCTGATACGACGGAGGTAAATCCGTGCCGACAGCAGCAACCGACGACATGTTTGTTTTTCGTACCCCTTTTTATTCTCAGTTGAATAATTTCTAGAGATCGTCTTTCTTTCTCCTGCGTGCGTGTGTAACAAGATCAGCAATTGTGTAACGAATTTTCCTTTTCTTTACAGACAATCCGGTTGGGTCTCTGAGTAATCCGATCACTTTTTTCTGAGGGAAAACAATGTGCTTTTGTTTTTTAATAAATAAAAATAAAAATCTGGGAATCACTTTTTCTTGTGGGAAAAAACATAAAAGAAAAGTTGGAAGACGAAACGTTTCCACTTCGTCGGCAGAGCCAAACTCAGAACTGGGCCGTTTCTTTCTGAGGCCCATCCAACATGTCGGCTGCGACATTTGTGATGTGACGAAAAAATCATCTCGTGATTGGGAATAGACATGACAAAAAAAAATCACCCGCGTGACAGACAAAGGAGGACACACAGACAAAAAAAAATGGTGGATAGGGCTATTGCATACGCATTGTCTTTCTATGGTAAAAAATTGCGTCAGGATTTTTGTAATAATCCCACGTGGTATGTGGGGAGGAGGTGGGATCAAATTTATGACGTACGTTGTGTGACTTACCCGAATTCATGAAGTTCTTCCAAACGAAGGAGGATCGATAAAATCCAGAATCAATGGCGTCCTTCCGGCAACAAAATAAAAAACCGCAAGGAAAAACTTTTGACCAAAAAATTTTTTGTTTCGCTTCCCCCCACAAATCAGGTCAAACCCCAACGTCAAAGTAAAATGGGTGGAAAAAAACAATCAAGGTAAAAATCTAAAAAATGTTGGTCGAATTGGTTAGTGGGGGGATAGCAGTCGAGTTGTTGAAGACTCGCAGGTGTCGAAGCGACTGGAGGTTCGTCAGGTGAAAAGAGGAGCCTATATTTGAGGCCACCTACTATTTGGCTCTCTGTGTGTGTGTGTGTGTGTGTACGTGTGTGTGTGTGTACCGATGGAGCGTAAAAGGGCGGAGACCTGAATGGAGGTAAGGGGAGGAGTGGCAGGGGACTCCTTTTTCTTTTGTGTGTAGCTACTACTATAGAACTCACTTGTGTGTGTATTTCGTGTGATTAGACGTAGCGGAATAGAGCCGGCGGGCGAGTTTTTTTTTTCATTTCAGATTTGGCGGGTTTCAGAATTTAAAAAAAGCCCAGGTAGATATACTTTCTCCTCGTATCTTTTCTCTTTGAATATGATAGAAAAATGACCCCCGGGATGAAAAGAGATGGAGAGAAAAACATCATGATGGTTTCTCTCTCTCCCCGCCGCAATGACTCTCCGGAATCTTTTAACCTGACTAGAAAAGATTTAAAAAAAAAAACATTCTGTTCGTGACATGGCGGTCACGAATCACGACCACTTGTTCTGGAATTTTATCCGAATTCTTATTTTTTCTTTTTTAGAAATTTTATTTCTTTTTTTGGATATCGATGCGAAAAATTGCCAGTGAAATATTTGAATTTTTGTTTCTGGCGGGAAATTTGAATTTTTTTGGATGCGATTTCTTTTCACCTCTTTCCCCTTCCAAAAAAAAAAAACGCCCAATAAAATTAGCCTCAATCGTTTAGACAGATTTTCACCTGCTGGCTCACTACTCGGTGAAAAGGAACTTTCTTTCACCCGGAGAAAGATAGCACAACAGTTGAGTACAAGTATACTAAGTGGTAGTAGAGAGCCGAGGTCTATAGCGTGCGTGCTGCAGATGGTGACTCCCAACAGGTTCTCTTCAGGTCAGCAGCCTCACCGGGTATATCTACCAAGTCTTTCTCTACCCTTTTAGTGGGTTAATAGCTGCGCCAGTCCCGGCCAGAGTTTCGGTACTAACGCATCTACACATACATATATGCTGCCCGGTTGTATAAGAACCAACCGAAATACCCCGACGCCATGTGAACTTTCTCCAAAAAGCCACACTGAGGGGTCGGTGTAGATCTCCATCATCAGAGTCTTCATCCATCACGGGCCCTTTTTTTTTTCTTTTCCTTTCACGGTGCGTGTAATGGTGGCCGATCGGGAGTGGGGGGGGACTTTATAGGCTCTTCGTGAGCGCACGCGCCCAAATCTTTTCTCTCCTCGATTTGTTTTCTCTCTCCCGAACGAAACAACTTTTTTTTGGCGACATTGGCGCTGTGAATTTTCGGGGTTTGTATTGAGGTCAAAGCAGCAGATGCATCTCGCGTGATGCTGGGTTGCTATAGCCATCTCTCCTCCGTTCTTTTATTTTCCACCTGTGTGTGTTTCTTACATGTTAATGTCCACTTCTCTTTAATCTTTATTTTTTAAAATTTTTTCGGGTTCCCTTCTCTTTTCTTTTCTCCGGGTGGAAAAATATCAAAAAAACTTTCTCTCATCGATCGAGCGACCCCAACGGCATAGAGTCCAAAAGGGGCCTAAAAACATGCTTCTTCTTCTGGGAGATAAAACACATTCCGTTCGTGAGTTGTCTCTACGCAACACGGAAAAAAAAAGAAAAGAGAAAGAGATGATTGTGATTAAAGGGTATTTGATTTACCATAGGAGGAGATGGAATATAGGAGAAGCAGGTAGGTCAAAACGTTTTGGGGTTGCCCGCAGGTGAGAGTTTGACCCGCTTAGACTTTTTCTTCCCCTAAACTGATGACTGGGACTGGGGAAATGGGTTTTTCACGCTCACCAGAAATGTAGGAAGAAGAAGAAAAAAAGGGAAAGATGAAAAGAAAAAGAAAAAAACCTTGGAAATTATTATTTTATTTTTTATCCCTGGATCGTTTTGTTTGTCAAAGGAATTTCATTTTTTTTTCGACCATATAAAAACCAAAGTGGCTACACTAAAATTGTGTTATATAGAGTAGACAGAGCCTGGTCTCAAATTGAGGATAACTATTTTTTTTTTCTTTGATGGGCGTCCATATAAACTTTCTAGGAGAAATGAAAGATGAAGTGGCCAATACGAGTCGTCCGAACCGGTCCAGTAAAAATTTGGTTCTTCCGCGGGCCATTTGATGATTACACCACCGACATTCTTCTTCTTTTTTTCTTTATTAGTACTAAGACTCGCTGGGCGATCATCCAGCGCAATCGAAAGTGTCTAAAAAGCTTTCTTTCTCCAAGATTTTATTTTATTTTATTTTATTTTGTTTTGTCTGCTGGACCCTTAAGGCCCATCGACGGAGAGAGTCGAATTTTTATATATTTCTCCCACCGTCCAGCCAAAAAACTTTCCGTTTCTCTAATTCACTTTCTCGTGTTGCACTTTTCGGGCTGTTGATTAAAAAATTTTAACGAGCTCTCGATTGCCAATTAGCGCAGGTGAAAAGATTCACTGGGAAAAAACCGTTTCACTGGAACTGTTTTTTTGTTGAGACCCGGGTGTTTTATTTTTTATTTTCGTTTCTTGTTTTTTTATTTTCTTTATTTCCGCCCAGGGGAGGAGAGAAATTTTCGTTCGATTTCCCGCAAATGATTTCGAAATCAAAAGGGGAAATTGAAAATTCGAGTTAGAAATCCTGGACAGTTGACGAGCGGATGCGCGTGAATGGCTCATTGGATGGAATCGATGCATTGCCGATTAATTGGAACGACTGGCGGATGTGCGGAAAATTGCCGTCGACGCCACACTATACACTAATAAAAAAAAGGCGACGTGAATTTTCGCTTACCGTTTCCGTTCCCGCGAATCGATCGTCAAATTGATAAGCCAAATAGAAAAGATACTCCCGAATTGAAATTGAACAGCAACCAAAACAGAATCACTGGCGGAGTCCAGGCAAATTGGATTTGGCGTTTTCAGAAGAAGAAGCCCAAAATGGAGGCGAACGATCGCGGTGGGATGTGTTGATCGACTGGACGAGCTTTTCGTCCGTTGGGTTTTTGTTCTGGAAAAAAAATCTACTTGAAAAAGAAATAGAAGAATCGACAGACTGCTGCTGTTCTTTTTCGGTTCGTGTAAAAATGGGGTGCGTTGTAATGAGGGTAGACATTCGGTTGTTGTTTTGTTGCATCTGAGAGACGGGCGATGGACGGTACCGGGGCAGACCATCTGCTCTTGTGCCCGCAAAACACGCGTGCCACCGGCCTCATTCCGTTATACTTTTATTTCGTATTCGTACCTGGTAATTCTCTGCCATTTATTTTATTTTTGCCGTTTTCAATGGCGTCGTTTAAAAATGTTGAATTTCTTTAAAAGAAATCACCGCCGCAACATCATTTTTTAAAATCAAGATAAGAAAAGAAAAATGATCCAATTTTTAATATTTCTTCACAAAAATTCCAATGGAAATCTGTTAACGTGCAGTGAATAAAAACAAGGGGCGACAGATATATTATTCTGGAACACGTTTTCGACACCGTATCTTTTTTTTTCCCCCTATGAGTCACCGCAAGTTGTCAGCCGGCCAGCCCACCGAAATATACCGTGCTCTCCCATTATTATTATTTTCTCCGAAAAAATAAAAAACAGATTATTTATTCAGCCGCCGAAACACCAAAATGCCGAAATCCGGTTCATTAATTCGCAATCGGAATTTTGTTTTTGGTTTTTTATTTTTTATTTTCCGTTTGCCAATCGATCGAACGGACATTTTCTGATTAGTTTACGACTTGCCCGTTTTGAAAAAAAAATTCGGAATTTCAGATTGAAAATAAAAGAAATAAAAAAAAAGACAATGATTATCATCATCAGTTGCGCATCAAAATCGACCTGGTTTCCCGCGGGCTGCGGTTTTTTGTTGTTGTCCCGGGCGTCCCGTTACACACACACAGGCACTTTGGGGCCGCCCAATGCATCTGTGTGTGTACAGTACTGTCGAGGCCCACATTAATAAAGTATACACACATACACTCCCCCCACCTTCCTGTAAAAGTACATTACTACGTGATGTTTTCATTCCTTGTTTTATTATTTTTATTTTATTTTTTCCCGGAATATTTGTAACAGAGAGAGAACCTGGAGGTCCGTGACTAGGTATATATTTATCCAGGCATAATTTAAGTGTTCCTATTTTTTCTCCGTGTCTTTGGGGAGCATTTTTCTGTGGGTCTGTTGAATTGGTAATTTTTATATTCTGCCGCCGCCGACTTGGTTATTCATCATTTTCTTGGTGTTTTTCTTTTCTTTTTCAATGGGAAAATTCCCATCACGCTCTCTTGGGGGCGACTTGACGGCCATTTTGTGTGTGTGTGTGTGTGTGGAGAGAGAATTATAAGGGCATAACATTTAATTTGACGACAAAATAGGCTGGCATCCATCAAAAATGAGCTGCTCGGCGTCTCAACCGTTTTTTTGGTGGGTGCGCGCGATCCCGGCCAATGTAATTTTCAATGGACGTCATCAACTTCTTCCAAACGTGTTGAGAAGAAAAAAAATCGCCTTAAGGGGGGTACTCGACATTGATGGAACCTTTACCGTCACCATAGCGACACCCGACGCCACTCGTAAAATATTCCATCAAAGAATTTTTCCTTCAATGGGATCCACCTAAACAAAACGACGTGTGGAATGTCCCAAAAAATTCCAAAAGTCATCGCCAAATCACACAACGAAAATAACAAGAAATTCGACTTGTACCAATTCAGTTCAAATGAGAAAGCGACCCGTGATTAAATTTTTTATTTGATTAAAAAAAAGATGATTAACGAAAGCCAATCTCTCTCTCGATAACACGGGGAGGAAGGTAATCCATCATCAACTCTAACTCTTGTTTTCTTGTATTTCTAGCCTGGAAATTCTCCAGTGGAGAGAAAACTGTGCAATCTCTAATTCTGAACATGTTGTTGTTAACTCGTGAGATTGTCGGGACCAGATTGACTACCCCCTTTTGTCCATTTTGGGGTTTCTCCCCTAGTAGAAAAAGAAGACCATTCACGAAACGAGTCTGAAAAAGAGTTAAAAGAATTGAATTGGAACTTTTATGATATTTTTGATTTCATTGCAAAATATAAATCGTTGGATAGAAAAAGAGTCGAGTCAGAAATGCAACCTAGATTCGCTCTAGCGGGTGGTGGTATTATTATTATATCGACTTGTTCTTTCACGGCCATTATGCAATCAAATCTCTCCGTCCTGGATATTTCTCTCCTGGGCACTCCTCTCTATAACAAATCGGTGGAACACATTTGATAATAAATCTTTTTGTTCGGCTTCTTGTCACAAAAAGAATTCCTGCATAATATCTTGCGCAAAAAAAAACCAACTTTTGTGTGTGTGTCGTAACAATGTGTCGTACTAGCCGCAACAACAACTATCGGGAAAAATAACAACTCGACTTGAAAGAAGAAGAAGAAGAAAAAAAAGGGAAAAGAATTTTGGGTTTGTATAGAATGAGGTCGACGGGCATTGTACCTTTCTTTCTTTTCCTTCCGCGTTTTATTTTAGAAGAGGAACCCTTCCCTTTTCCCCCCAGCCAGCTCACGGTCCGTTCATCTCTTTTCTTTCTCTCTCCCGACAAAACTTCTTTCACGAACGGACAACGACTCGGAGCTACGAGTCCAGGAGAAAGTTTTCCTTAGCCAACGGGGGCATATATATATTTCTTTATTTGATTTCATCTTAGCTTTGCGTGTGTAGAATTTTCACGAAAATCTTCTTAAAAAGGAAGAGATCAAAAGTTGACCATAAGTTTATTGTCTTTTTTTTTCGGTCGGGTTGAATGGAACGTGAAGCTAATTTTTTCTTTGAATCAAATTGGATGGTCAATCCCGCGCCACTGTGTTTTTATTTTATTTTCCCCGCAATTTTTTTGATTAGTTGCGGTTTATCAGTCAAATTTGCATGTGCCGATTAATCCTCTCCCCCCCCAGCCAGGAACTGGTTTTTGATTCTCTTCGGTGCCGTAAGAGACTCACGAATTTTTGGGTTTTTTTAGTCATCGACTAATAAATAATCGGCGGTGATTTGATTGAACATTTTTACGGTCTAAATCATTTGCGGTGTATATCTCAAATTTATTCAAATCGGCGTGAAACTTTCTTTTCTCTCTCTCTCTCTCTCTCACCACCTACCCCCAAATGAATGTCTTTAACCTTTTTGGGATAATCAACAAATACCTACCAAAGGTATATCTCAACTTGAAAATAACTTAAGCACCGCCACCAACTGCAGCACAGGGAAAGATATCAGACTACTCATTCCAAAGTTACTTTCTTTTTTCCTGGACCATTCAAATGCTAACAAGTTTTGAGTCATAGACTCTCTCTCTCTCTCTCTCTGGGCCGGCTGGCCGGTGCTGGGATGGATGGCGGAAGAGGGGGTTATAGTTGCAACTACTATAACCAACAGCTGAGAGCTCCGACCTTCTTCTTCCATAGTGAGAGACAAGTTTTAGGTGGGGGGCAAAGTCCAGCCATCGATCCGGCCGGAAGCCCATACACACACAGTGTGTGTATGTATGTATCCCGCCCGCCATTACCCGTGTGTGTGTGTGTTTAACTTGCGTTAGTTTTGGTTTTGATATGACGAGTCGTGACCAGCAGCCAAGGCGGACTGTTTGATGATGGTCTACCATCATTTTGGTGTAGTTTTTTCTTTAATTTATTTATTTATTAGATATTCTTTTTCGCACGAGTCTAAAACTCGTGCGTGTGTATTCAACTATTCCTGCGGGAGTCACGATCAAGAGCCACACACTACATACACCAGTGAAAATCCATCAAAGTTTTGTGGGTTGCTATTTAGCCCCCCTTCCAAAGAGCTGCTGGCTGGGCTGGACTGGGGGGGTTAGATTGTAATACATATCCGGCAACTCCTCCCCCCACTTCTTATACGGACAGATGGATCCCGCTTAATTTTTCTCTTTTTTTCTATGACGCAATCGCCTAATGACCGTTAATGGCTGGGTGTTTCAACAGACACACTCTTGTGTGTGTGTCACATAGTCCATTATGTTTTTTTAAACGTTTTTGAACGATACCAGCGGGATAACTTTTTTTTTGGCGGGTCTGCAATCGAACGGATCAATAAACGCGGGGGAAGAAGAAGAAGGAAGAAAAATAAAAGGCTAATAGTAATTAGGACTAACACGTTGGTTTGCCGTGGTTGGTGGTCATAAGAGAAAAGAAAAAAAAGGAAAAACAACCGCCGGGTATTGATCGTCGGCCCTACCCCCAACACACAACACACACACACAATTTTGGCCACTGCCAATACATGTCTAAAAGTCGAATTGGGTGGAGGGGTTTCTTGTCTTGTTTAAATATTGATTTCTTTTCCCGCCGAGGTGACTCGGTCTCTTTCTTCTCTTTCAACTCGATTGCACCTAACGGAATGTTTTAGACTTGAAATTTGATTCTTTCCCTTTTTCTTTTCACATTTGACATTTGCACAGATGGGCCGAAAGAGATGGGAGTCAGCGTCGAGTACCTCCGAGGGCTGCCACAGCTCACCGTGCCGCTGCCATCCAGAAAAGAGCTCTGGTAAACAACACACATTCCTTTTTATTCATTTCATTTTATTGGGAAGAAGAAGAAGCTTTTCAACTATTTGCATAATCTCCAGTGACGCAATTTCTTATTTTTTCCTTGCGTGATGCGGCCATTCAAATAAAATAAAAATAAGATGCCAGACCAATTGAATACAGCGAAAAAAGGCCAATTTGAATAGAGTGCTTTTGTACGTTGTAATATTCTCTGTTTTCCTTGTTGTACAGTATGTACACTGTACAAAATTAAAAGTAACCTAACGGCGCCTGACCTGATTCCTTTTTGTTTTTTCTGTCCGCCCATGTCCGTGTGTGTCGTCTAGACGCTGTTAACTCTTTGGATTTATTTCGGTTTTATTTCGAACCAATTCCTTTTTTTCGCTTAGTCTCTTCTCATTGCGACCCGTCACGCATAGCGTCGGCGACCTGATGGAACAAATACGATCCGAAGACCGGGGAATCGATCGTGTCGTCTTGAAAACCATCGGTAAGTGCATTTCCCTTTTTATTCTTTTCCTTTTTATTACATTTTATTCCAGTTCAACTTCGTTCAACTCGGCGCAGTTCTGTCCGTCACCCGGGCCCATCACCTGTCCCAACGGGACCTAACCCCCTACCACCACTCCCTTTTTGCGTGAAATAGGATCCCTTTTCTTAGATCTAATCCGCCGCTCTGTGCCATTTCTGTGAAAAATTGCCGAGCGTTCGTGACCGTTTTCAGTTGAGCCCATCACGAATTATTTTTTATTTTTTTATTTTTTAAAATAAAACAGATGGAACGAGGATCGCTGCGTCCAACACGATTGAATCGCTGATGGAACAGGACTTTGATCTCGTCATCAACGACGTCTCCTATCGCGTAACGACTCCCGAACGCGAACGCGTTTCCAGGGTAATTTCTTCTATTTGGGAATCATCATTTCTTATATAATAATCTGTCGCTGTCGACATTATTTTTTGTCTTCCTCCTCCTTTGATTCCGCAGGAAGAGATGGAACGACTTTCAGACGTGCAGAATTTAGTGATGCAATTGTACGAGGCCCTGCACGTCGGCGAACACCAACTGAAGAAGGAACGACATTTGATGGCCCAGCTGGAACAACTTCAATCGCAGCTTCTTCCCTTGGAACAAGTAAAAATATTCCCATCAAACTTTTTTCTCGTGTTAGACAACGTGATGGGGGTCTAGCTCCCTCCCCCTTGTGTGTGTCTATCGGGAAAAAGAAAAACGATGTTGATATATAAGAAGTACTCACTCGGGAAATAAGAATTCATTTTGGCCCTATTTTATCTTATATTCCGGTTGTCCGGAAGAGACTCTCGGCGGGGGGTAATTTTATTAGGGCGGCAGACGACGAGCCCCGTGCGTGTAATCCGATTTCATGCCATTCATTTAGACCAGGAGCTGATGGCCTGGGCCTTTTTTGTCTTGGTTGTCTTTTGGGGTCGACCGAAAGTTCCAACTTTTCGGTCTTGTCCGCCCGCAGACGGAGACTAATAAAAGCAAATATTTTCTTTTCTTTTCTTTTTAGAAGAAGAATTTAGTGATGGCCGGAGCCGAGCGGAGGACGACAACCTTCACTTGGGTCGGACTGGCTCTCATGGGCGTCCAATTCGGAGCTCTGGCCCGTCTCACATGGTGGGAATACAGCTGGGACATTATGGAGCCCATCACATACTTTGTCACCTACGGAACGTCCATGGCTTGCTTCGCCTATTACGTCCTCACTAAGCAGGTACAGGATTTGACCCAGTTATCATTTAAAAGAAAATCGATTCATCTTTGAATGCCATTAACAACAGGAATACATTCTGCCCGAAGTTCGTGACCGCGAGTACTTGCTGCAGTTCCATAAGAGAGCCAAGAAGGTGGGCATGAACGTGGCCGAGTACAATCGACTCCAGGAGAGCCTCGCCCAGGTTGAAAACGATTTGAAGCGGCTGCGGGATCCCCTGCGCGTTCACCATCCGCCAGCCGGCGCCAAACTCTTCGATCCATCGGCGGCCGCCATGGGCTCCTCTTCCGACCTCGTGTCGACGAGCCTCTGGAATCGAACTCAACTCCGTCTACAAAATCTTCTACGGACTTCCAAACAACCTTAACATTTTCAACCAGAACAAAAACGAACAAAACGAAAAATTAAAACCAAAATTCGTGACGCAACAAAACAACTACAGGTTCATTACCCTTCGATTAGATGCAAATAAGCGCAGCCGCCATGACAGTGCACAACCATTTGTCATTTATATAATGAAACAGTTGAAAAACAAACAAAAAAAAAGTATTCATTTAGTCTAACATTTTCTTAACATCACTCACATATTTTTTCTCCTCCCCCCTTAATATTGAACAGCCGCAAAAACTAACGTTTAAATTAGTTTTCTTATTTAGGCATTTACAATACTGTAAACTTCCTGCCAGGTAAAAAATTAACGAGATTTTTGTTTGCAAGTGAGCGTGTGTACTTATTATACTATATTATACAGTTTGTATTGTTATATTATATCTTTTGCCGGTGTTGGAGAAAAACAAGATTCAATTTTTTGATACAAATTACCCCCCTCCCTCCCTAATCTTTTACTTAACGCAGTATTGTTAATCATGTTCATTAGCGTTTATAGGTGCTGAACTGTGCTGAACATTGTTCTTTATTTTCTTTCTACTAAATTTCTCTCTTATAACAAAAAACAAGAAAATTAGTTTTTGGTTTAGCTATTTTTTCGGTAGAGTCGATTTGTCATTGCTCCTCCTCCTTCCATACCGAAATAATGATTGTTATTATTATTATTACTTACTAACTATATTATACCTTTCATCTTCCTTTCTTTCTTTTCTTTTTTTGACGATTATAATTCAGCTGTGATACACAATCCATGAATGATGATCAATCCCGTCATATTTTTCTTTTCTTTTCTCCCTGTGATTTTATTGTTATTATTATTTATTCCGGATCGGAATAATCTCATCTGTCGCCAGTCTCACGGCTCCTATTATTCAAGACAGTGACCGACGAGTGTGTGTATCTGCATCCTCGTCTTTCTTTCTCCCGATACACAATAGAGGATCTAGGGAATATCCAGCGTCTACCCCACAAACAGTTTCATTCGTGTGTAATCACGTCGTCGCCGTGTGTGTGGGAAAAAAGAACGAAGTAAAAGAATGGGGCAAAGAAGGGATTTGTTTGCCTTGCAATAACGGGGTATACGGTTTGTACATTTTGTGTCGAGTTTATTTGAGTTGTTTCCCCATTGCCAGCGGATAGAATAGATGTTTGTAGACTACTACAGCTATATCCCCGGCTGTATTATACATAAATGCATACTCAAATAGAGTATGTCGTGTATAGTTTAGCCGAGGATGTGAACGTGACATCTTTTCAGGTCCCGGTTCTTTTTTTATTCTTTTTCTTTTCTGTTCGCCGCGGCTCACAATGAGACGCGTGTCTCATCAACCCCCCAGCCAAAGAGACCCCAAGTAGCTCTCAGAGAGAGAGAAACTTGTTAGTAGCGATCACGGTGACGTTTCCTTTTTGTTATGTTTTTTGACAGGAAAGATCCCGAAAGGCGTCAACAACGAGTTGAACAATGTTCGTTATAATATAACACGTTGATTTATAGTCGGCAATTTCATTTCAAAGGGATTGAAGGGCGAATTTCAAATGAGAAACATGTCAGAAAGGTCTGTGCAGTCGAGCCGAGCCGCCATGTTGGCTATTAAATAGCCCCGACGATGAGATGGAGGACGATATAATTGCATCAGTTTCGCCCAGTCAGCAGCAACGAGACGAGCTTCATCATCAAGAAAGAATCGAGAAGAATAAAAAATGCATCCAGATGATGTGGTAATTATGCGACGGGCGACCGAAGTGGCTGCCAATTTCTTATCCAACTTCATTTCGTCGCGAGTGGAAGATGAGGTGAAACGCCGGGATTTCGTCGTCTGCTTGGAGCAATTGCTGGCCAGTCGTTTGGAACATCATTGGTATCCGGAGCATCCGAGCCGAGGGCAAGCTTACCGCTGCATCCGACTCAATCCATCCAGCGGTCGAGAAGCTCTGATTGAGACGGCCGTCATCGTGGCCGGTCTGACTGACGCCGACATTCAACTGCCCTTGGAACTGACCGTCTGGATCGATCCCGACAGCGTGGCCTACCGATTCGGCGAGAATGACGGATCGCATTGTACTCTGCTATCCTTCGACGATCAATTCGAGCCTTTGAATAATAAGACGACGACGACGACTCCTCCTCAAACACCAATAAAAGGAGACGGACGAGAGTGCCGGGCATGTCAGATTGTTTTCCAGCAGCACAGTTGTTGTGCTCCATGTCCGGCATTGTCTCATAGTACAACTTATATCGAGCAATTTAGATGCCAGGGCTGATTGATCTCGTCCGCTTTGTCTGAGATGCTCATACGACATTACAATAATATGTGTGTATGTATATCTTTTCCCTGTGTAAGTTGAGGCTATTCAAATGCCAATTGTGTCAATATTCTTTCTCGCTTTCGCAACAATTGCCACAAATAAAATTTCCAGTACAATAAATTGTTAGTTTATTATCTTTAATTTATTTCATAGAATTTCCTTGACAATTTTTATTTTCTGAATATTTTCGTAAATGAAAATGTATCGATCGATTGCAGTCTGGCAACGTCCAACCTGTAGTCTGCAGACGAACAACAACAAGTTAACAAGTAGAATGTCGTGTCGTGCATGGTGGTGGTGCTAATTCTTTCTTACAAATTCTGTCACCAATGTTGTGGTAATCTTTTACTACTTTTAGACAAGATTTTGTACGTAAGTGTGTTTTACGTATTAATGCTGCATCGAACTAATAAGGCAAAGTACAGACGTATCAAAAGATTTTGCTGAAACACCGAGTTCGTCCAGTTTCATCTAGAATTACTTCCCAGTGCACTTTCAAGGTAAACTGAACCTTTCGTGGTCCTTGTCAACTTTCCGTTCTACCCCGTTCGATTTCATGTGCCGATAGAAAACAACCGAAATTCGTCCAAATTAGAGATTTCTCTGAACTGCTATTTCATGGATGACGAACAATATTGTTTGTGTCTCTCATCGAGTACAATGTCGGATATGTTATATTGTCAGCTGCCTGAATATTCTATATGAATCAGCAAGGTATCCGAAATGTTGGTTTTTTTCTCTTTTTCGTCGAAGTCAAAGTGATTTTACGATGGTACTCTCTGGACGTGACTATTTTTATTGCACAGCATTCAAATCAAATTGCAACAGATATAAGATAAGCGTCGATCCGTAGGGAATAAAAGCATTTCATTCTCGCCTTAATTTGATTTAATTTTAAGCTGCGACAGGAAAACAAATTGAGACATTTTAATTTTTTGGAAGAAAATCTGGCAATCAAAATGATTTTTCACGTCTCCCGCCCTTTATTTTTACAGATTAGCACGCAAATTTGTGTTCAGACATGCAAAACTGTGTTGTGATTGTAACCTTGAAAAGATTCTGAAAAAATTCCGATCCGTAAGTGAATTACAGGCGAATGAATTTCCTCCCACATCTAGTCCACCCTCTATATTGTAAATTTGGCAACTAAATTTGGTTTTCTTCTTGTCGCGTCCACATTTTTACAGATAGAAAATTGAAAATTGGCGTGTGCATTAAAAATGCACAGTTACATCAGTGTTCAATTTTCGTCCAGAAACTCTCACCCCTTCACGAATGGAAGTTGATCGAATTTTTTTCCCTTCCCCTATTTTTTTAGTCCCAAAATTTGTCGTCGAAATTTTTGTTTTAATTATTTTTAATTCCTTTTTACTTTTTTAAAATATCAGCTTAAATTTTTATGCGATTTCAAGCAGTGTTCGGCAATCAAATTGAAATTATTTTTGTAGGGGGAGGGGAGAGGCTTAGTCAAATTCCCCGCCCTTTATTGTGCAGATAATAAATATCCGTGAATTTTCGTTGAGTCATACAAAACTATAAGAGTATGGAAATGTGAAGAAATTTTGAGAAAATTACAATCCGTTAACGAATTATAAGTAAATGAATTTTCTCCCATTTCTAGTCCACCCTGCATTTTGTAAATCTGGCAATCAAAAGCGGTTTTCCCCTTGTCGCGTCTAGAGTTTTGCAAATAGAAACTTGAAAATTTGTTTCTGCGTTAAGAAGGTTTATTTGCATCGACAGTTAAATTTCCGTTTAGAAATTCGCACTCCTTCACGAATTGGAGTCGAACTAACTTTCTCCCCTTCTCTTATTTTTCTCATCCTGCGACCGTGAGAAGGAAATAATTTAAAATTTAATGAAATAAAATTGAAATAGTGAAAAAAAGTTTTTAAAGATAAACGAGATGTGTAGTTGCATCGTTTTCGATTTAATTTCAAGCGAAATTTTAAAATTTAAAAATACAGAAATTTTTATGTCTGGCAATTAAAATAAGTTTTTCACGTCCCCTGCCCTTGATTTTAGAGATCGAAAAGCCATTTTTTCTGGACGAGTGCACAACTGAAATGTGAATTGATCTATAAAAACATTATTTGTAAATTCCGATCCGTAATTGAATTAGAAGCGAATGAATTTTCTCCCATTTTAAGGCCTTCCGTTTTTTGTCAATCTGGCAATCAAAATTGTTTTTTTGTTCATAACGTCAATAGTTTTGCAGATAGAATTTTTAACTTGATGTGTGTATTTATTAAGGGTAATTACATCCACAGTTCAATTTTGGTAAATAAATGTCCACCCCTCAATGAATTAAGAGTCGAATGCATTTTCTTCCCTTTCGCCTTAATATTATTTTCCCCAAATTTTCGTGTCGACGTTCATTTTGCGAATTTGGGATTTTGAACCCGAAATCTCAAATGGACGCCCCAATTTCCTCCTCCAACATGAAACCCGTGAAATGGGTGTAGTGGTTAATGTAGTGGTCATCCAAATACGAGGAACCAGCAAAATCAATCGTCACCCAGAGTTGATCGCCTGTTTTCAAGTTCAGCGTCGACTGGAGGGTCAACGGACTCCATTGATGAACGGGAGTGTTTGCCTCGTAAACATCATTCGACCCGATTATATTCCCGTTCAATCGAAGATATGAAATTAAATTAGCAGAAGATGAAAATTGAAGACGCGCCCGTCCCGCAAAAGAGAAAAAATAAATTCCCGGTCGCGGTGCCGTGAATATCCCCGATGTCAAATCCATGGCATTTCCCTCGTTCACCCGAGCCAACTCGAACGAAATCGGAGTGTTTTTTGTGGTAAATGAAGAATTTCTCTGGACGTAGAAATGGACAGGCGCCGATTTAACGTCGACATATCCAATCCATTTCTGGAAACCTTTTCATCTATTATATAATTAGATAATTGCAACTAAATAATTCGTGAGAATCTAAAAAATTTACCCGCATCGTCAGGGAGTTTAGTGAAATCGCAGTAGACGGATTCCATTTTCGCTGATCCCATGACGGAATAAAATCCGTTCAGGGTGTGGCCAATCAACCACAAATCTTGGCACGACTTTGGCAGTCCACTCAAAGTCACTAAACCGGTGCACACGAGTCGGCCAAGCGTGTGGACGCCGGATGAAATTTCCAGTTGAGTTCGTCCGAAATTCAAACGAGTGACGGGCGGAACATTTTTGTCGGTAATGACACCTGCAAACAAAATTAATTTTATTCATTTTTAAAATTCTATACAAACGTGAGAACCGTAACACACCGTCGTCGACTAATTGAATTGGTGCAAGAGCATCGCAATTGCATTTCGTCGCAGGATCGACGCAATTGGCATCAATTCCGCACTGGCAGGTGTGAACTCCGTCCGTGTTACTTCCGGCCCAAAAGTATTGCGCATTTCCTTCTCTGTCGTTCCACCAGGAATAGGCGACGCCATTTAACTCGAACGGGGCAAAGTTGCAGTCGTACTAAGAAAAGGATTAAAAATTAAGAATTAAAAAATAAGAAAAGAAAATCAATTAAGCTGATCAACTGAAACTGACTCTAATAGACTGGTGGCATTCAGTGGATAATTCCATCAAAGCTTTTATTTGTCCGATTGACGAATTGTAGTTGATGGAACGGGAATAGCACCCGGCCTCGGCGCAGTGGCCCACATTTAAAGAAGATTCACTATCGTGTAGAATTGAGGTCGATCCTGTTTTTATGGAAAGATAATGAATCAGATCATATTTTTCTTTAATTGGAAATTTAAGTATTTCACCTGATGTCATATCGCAGTAAACGTAAATTGGGTCATCGCCAAAACCTTGTCCGTCCGGATCGATCCAGTGCATTCCGGATGAAAGTGAAGCATCGATCGCACGAAGTTCTTTGCATGTCCTTGGAATTCCATTCTTTCCAGTTGATCGAATTGCAATTTTATTATTATTTCGAAATAATTTTGAATCAGTGGAAACTTCCAATAAGGAATTTAGAATTCTGTCTTGGCCCTGAATTTTGACTTCCATTTGGACATTTTTGTCCTCTAGTTGTTTTACTTTCAATGCCAAATCTTGTCTAAGTTCATTCTGTCATAGAAAAGTAAATTTGTTTACCCAACAGTGAAACTCTGAATTAAACTAACAACAGTAGACTTACATTTAGTTCAAGTTGCGCCTCCAGTTGTGTCACTTTGTCCTGCAGTTCAATCGCTGTTGATTCAAAGAGTTGTTTCATTTGAATCTATTGGCAAATGGAATAAAATTAATAAGACATAAAAAATAAAAAATAATTTAATTGTTAACAACAGAAGCATCGCGTGATGAAAAGGAAAATTTTGATAAATTCTCACATAATTTTCCTTCAGTTGTAGGAATTCTTCCTCCAAGGAAAAGGCAGCGCCAGTTGAACTCTTCGTCCAGCAGATGAAAACCAACAACAAAACAACTTGGGTGAGTGAGGCGACAGGAAAATGCGCCATTCTTTAGTTATTCGGAATTGTTAATAATGAGACTATGTTTTCCAACTGGACGTGCGTTTCAATTTATACAGTTGGATCCTTTGTTGCATGTAAGTGAAAGGTTACACTTGATAAATTGAGATAAACGGGTTTTTACGTTTATATAATCTCTGTAAATAAGAAGACAAGTTTTCGATTAGAATTCTTAAATGTCAGTCTTATGGTCTGATGTTATTTCTTTTGTACGTTGCTAACTTGCTATAGACAATCTAACGTTTACTAAAGCGGGTATTACTCTGCGGACATGGTCAAACAGGAAAAAGGGGGGAAAAAGTTGATATCAATTACTGACTCAAATTGAACTTATTTTATTTTGCGTTTTTGACGTTTTATAATCGTATTCCAAAAAGAGAACTGACAATTACTGTAGGTGAAGGAAAGTTTAAATTTAATTGAAGTGAAATTGTCCATCGACAAACATAGCAATCGTTTGATTAACTCAATAACAAGTATAATTTAAACTCGTCGTACCATTTTGATTAGCAATAAAATTTCAACTTGAATAATTTCTTCCTCTTTTTCGATCCTTTGACAGCAAAGAATTCGCTTGGTTTGCTCTCTGCTCAGCTGTAGGTCCGTGTCATTTGATATTCCCGCCAAGGTTTTACAACATCCTGCCTGTTAAAATAAAGTTATCTAACAAGCGCACCTATCTCGCATATACCCAAGTTGCGGGATCAAGTATTTTTTTAATCAATTTTTTATCAGATATTCTGACATGTCAGCATTTTTTGTTTGGCACTAATTTTTCAATTTACAACAGAATCGCCAATGAAATTTTGAATTTTCCGGGGCTCTTTCCCCGTCTCACGTACAATGCCGCCGGGTAATTCGCCTTTTGAAAAAAAAAAAACATTTTTTTTTTTACTTGCTTTCACATTTTTACGCTCAATAGGTAAATATCGCCTACTAGACCAAAGGTGATATTTACCCTTCCTACAAAAATTAAACAAAGGAGAAATCGCGACAACACACACTGCGGGGAGAGATAGAAGGGGGAAAAATGTCCAAAATAACAAATCTCATTTTAAATTTCAAATTTATTATATTAAATGTTTTTCGAAAAATTTGAAAATTACACTTGTTAAAGAGCTAACAAGGTTCTTTATTTTGCACTTTTTGGCGTCTTTGTAGGGGTATTTGTTCCCCATTTAGAGTGCGGCAAAGTAGCCACTTTTTAATACGCTTCTACACAGCGTGTTTCCAAACTTCTACATCTATTTGTAGCTGCCCTCGCCTTAGTTTTAAGAATCTTAAAAAAATTCAGGAAGTAGCCAACTGTTATGGCTTCTTCACACACGCAGAAATTCGGTTTTGAAAAAGAAATATTTCTCACGGCCGGCGACGAAAAGAAAATGATAACTGAAATGGCCACCCACATCCGGATGAATACGTTCGTTGACTCGGATGTTGTGTCTCCTAGTTCAAGAAAGAAAATTTACACAATGTTGGAGAATTTGCTCATCTCTTCCAGGTCGACCATCAAAGGGCAAACCGACGCGATGTGGGATTTGGTTTACTGGAACGATGATAATTATCGATTTTAGGCAATTTTATTTCTATTGTCACGAGCACCTAGTTGGCCAGGTACACGTGAAAACTTCACCTGAAACTATTAAAAACATTTAGTAAAGAATGCAGTAAGAATAATTAGCTAAGGATTGTGTTACCTATTACTTTAAAAAGGTAGACTCATTACCCGATCTCCGTTTTTTTACGTTTTAATTTGTTTTGAAGGAACTTTTGAAAGTTATGACTTGGAATGTCCCGTTAATGGACCGTCCTGTTAAATGTGTCATGCTACTGTGATTGTGTAACTAACACAAGATTCAAAACTCATTACTAGATGTCGCCACTATCACACTTGTTGTTTACGTCCCCATGTCATGAAACGAGACGAAAAAATGGGCGAAACAAAACAAATTGTGGCTATTTATACTTATATTCCTGTGATTTCAAATACCAAATGGATCTTCGTATCTTGTGTAGGTTTATCTTTACCTAGTTTCCTTATTTTCATGTTATACCATTGAACTTATTTCTTTAAATATTAGATGCTTAGCTTATTAGCTACTGTCAGCCATCCCAACTAGTTGACTTCTAGCACTCAGTCACTTTCCATCCATTAAATCCCCATGCTGTCAAAAGCCTAAAACCCATGTTTGAAGCACACATATAGTGGAATATAAATGTGCGGGTATAAGGTATTTTCCCATTACTGCTACCACACCAACCACACTACGTCAAATGCCTTACTAAATCGTCACTCATATGATAAAGGTAAGTCATCAATATCACCTATCACCACGCTACTGTACAATATTTCATAACCCTTTCTTTAGCATCAGGAAATTTACCCCATCTGAGGAGTAATGCAGTTGGTTGCTGTAATTCGATTATTACAAGTTTTCATCATGAACATTTCAGTGTGCTTCTTATAAAAGGTAAAGATTTATATGCTTTTTAAATTTTTAGATTTTATTTAATGTAACACATTTTTTTTACAGAGCACGCAAGATCCCCATGGACATCCTTGAGTCAATGCTGGATTTTGTCCATGACAGAAGAGGGACTTCCACCAACGTTCTGCTCCATCCTTATCTTCAAGACGTACGCTATCCAGCTTCACTGCTTCAGCGCTTCTTGTGCTACTACACAACTTTTCTTGCTTCACTGGCGAGTTGGATCACTTCAGTTGCTGTGACACACCTGCAGTCACTCACCAAGGGACTATGGCCAGGTACCGGACATTGACTTATTTTCGTAGATTATTGCGAGCCCGAAGGGCGAAGCTAATTGCGAGCCCGAAGGGCGAAGCTAATAATCGCATACGCAGAAAAAAAAAAGCCATGTCACTTTGTCTGTATGTATGTATGTATGTATGTATGTATGTAACGCTCCATAGCTCGGGCTTTTTACGACACATTTCAGACTTTTTGGTCTTAAAAATTAAACAAAAAATATGCGGTGCAACCAGAACAAAAATAATTTCATTTACTTAATTAGTTCTCCTGTAATTAATGAAAAACTGTTAAAATAATTGCTTAACGACTAGTGACATCTGGCGGTGGCGACTACAACTTTTTCACCTTAGGTTTAAATTTCAAATAATCGCATACGCAGAAAAAAAAAAGCCATGTCACTTTGTCTGTATGTATGTATGTATGTATGTATGTATGTAACGCTCCATAGCTCGGGCTTTTTACGACACATTTCAGACTTTTTGGTCTTAAAAATTACACAAAAAATATGCGGTGCGACCAGAACAAAAATAATTTCATTTACTTAATTAGTTCTCCTGTAATTAATGAAAAACTGTTAAAATAATTGCTTAACGACTAAAGACATCTGGCGGTGGCGACTACAACTTTTTCACCTTAGGTTTAAATTTCACTTTCCACTACATATGTAAGTGTCATTTATTTAACGTGTTAAGTTTAAAATTCATCCTTCTCGTCGGATAATTTTTATTGCGAGCCCGAAGGGCGAAGCTAATAATCGCATACGCAGAAAAAAAAAAGCCATGTCACTTTGTCTGTATGTATGTATGTATGTATGTATGTATGTAACGCTCCATAGCTCGGGCGTTTTACGACACATTTAGGACTTTTTGGTCTTAAAAATTAAACAAAAAATATGCGGTGCAACCAGAACAAAAATAATTTCATTTACTTAATTAGTTCTCCTGTAATTAATGAAAAACTGTTAAAATAATTGCTTAACGACTAGTGACATCTGGCGGTGGCGACTACAACTTTTTCACCTTAGGTTTAAATTTCAAATAATCGCATACGCAGAAAAAAAAAAGCCATGTCACTTTGTCTGTATGTATGTATGTATGTATGTATGTATGTAACGCTCCATAGC